>NC_081342.1:16429922-16729922 GCF_029784015.1 Lycium ferocissimum | reverse complement strand
TGTTGTTTGTTGTAGTTCAAATGAGAAGGCGGTTGAGTCAAATTTGTGCTTTTAATCTTTAAAAGTTGATCTAAAATAATTAATATTTCACAAAATTAAGAAGGTATTTAATTCTTTTTATCAAATTTGTCCTCAGCAAAAGAAAATCATTACTTATTAAAGATAATAAGTGATTTCCTTTATTCATGTATCCGAGTCCAAGGCTAAAACATCAATTAGTTTGAACCGGAGGCAGTACAACAGCTAACCATATATACAAAAAAATATATACTGATTATATATACAGTATGTATATTATATACAAAAAGTATATATTTTCGACTATTATTTTAATGGGAGGCTATATAGCCTAAAAATCCCAAATTTTACGTGGATTAAATAACAGGTCATAATTTGACCCGCCTAATATGATCTGACATCCCTTCCTTCTTTTCTAAAGAAAAAGTGAAGCCAATGCATTTTGTAAAAGTATACTCATTGGTCAAAATTTACATAATTTCTAATTTCCAATTCTGATTTTGTATGTTTGGGTTGTATCTTGACACGTTGGATTGATTATACGATCCGATAGTTCGATGAGGACATTTCAAGTTTAATCCATTGGATCAAGTTAACAAACAAGTCATAATTCCATTCCTTGACATCGGGTACTAAAAAATAAATTGATTTTGCCAACTCCAATGGGATTATTATGCCACATGGTATTTTTATTCTACCAAGAATTTGATAGACATGATAGTTTAAGACAAGCTAATTATCTCTAGTGCTATTAGACAACACAATCTTGTAGCTAATTAATGCTTCTAGTAGCTAGGTTGGTGAAATATAGTTGAAATGAACTAACCGAGTGGTGGTGGTTGGGAGAAGACAGATGATTCTTGATCTGAAATTCTTGTTCAAAATCATCATAGAAATCATCTTCATCATCACCTGCAACTCTCGGAGAGCCTACCCATATATATTCCACAATTTAGTACAACTTGGTAAGCTAAAAAAAATCAAGAATGTATATATCATCTTAATATATTTTGATAGCCATGAATGCATGCACATATTTAGAGAACCGGGAGATGGCGTATATATCCAAAGGATAAATGAAAACACATACACATGCAGTATAAAGAATTGACAGTACAATTTAACATGGATTCAAGTTACTTTATTATACTTTATAGCGATTAATGTAGTTTAACATATTATACCTGGTCAATTACCATTTTTAACAAGTTATTGTCAGCTAATACTTATCATAGAAACATAAGGTTGAAATTACTTTAAAAGTGATCTAATTGAATAATTCCTATACTGACAGTGCGTAAAACTTAACAGTTTTTTAAGATCACTATATCAGCAAGTAAAGTGCATGTTATTGTATGTTTACTTAAACATATGCAAAAATAAAAGTGAGAGAGCACCTCTATGACGCTTATAGCGAGTATGACACTGAGGACAAGACTGATTGCCTTCACTCCTCTCATACTCATAACATGGCCTGCAAACTGGGAATCCACACTCCCCACAAGCAACAAACACCTCCCCATTTTCCTTCACTTCAATCTCGTCTCTACAAATCTTGCATATCTTCTTCAATGATATTGCAGACTCTCTTGCTTCTGCTGGAGGCCGCTGCTATACATATGAATGTAAAAAAATCGTCAGCACAAAATTTAATAAAGAAAGAAAGACGTTCGACATATACATTTATGTGACTATAATTAAGCGCATGCATGTCATTACTAGCAAAATAAGGAATTTAAAATGAAAGAGTATATGCATTCTTTTTTAAACAGACTAAAAGAGAGAGAGAGAGTTTAAGAAATATTGTAATTACATCATCGCCCGTGTGGAAAACATGAAGTTCACTGCGAGAATGAGAACCAGCCATGGTGTTATTAGATGCCACTAAGGCAAAATGAGGTAGGAGAGGGAATGAGTAAAAGAGGGTATATTAAGAAGAGAATATGTACACTTTCTGGTGGGAGTTTGAGATTTTTCACCTAACAAATAGTTGAAGTGTCGTTGGTTTGATTAGAAGAGACGTTACTTGGATCTGGGACACGACAGGTAGGAGGACATCGCTTCGTCCACAGGCTATTTAATTCTCTTGACAGACGCACTCTTTTTTTTTTTTTTTTTTTTTAAAAAGTTCCCTATATAGTTCTGTAATATTTTTATACTAAGATTATAGTGTGTATCATGTATGATTAGACTGTGCATATATATCTTTGATCCAAAGGTATCCAAACTCGGTACTAACTCCTAACATATATCGGCCTATGGTAACTGATAAATTATTCATTTGAACTTAAATTATACGGTAAAGGGCCAAAATTACCCCTGAACTTTCGGAATAGTTTATTTATATCCTTCGTTATCTTTATTGGCCCAATTGTGCCCTTACCATTATACTATGGGCCAAATATGCCTCTGAACTTTTGTAAATAGTTTATTTATACCCTTCGTTATACTATTGGACCAATTATGCTCTTACCATTATATTATGGCCCAAATATACCCTTAAGTTACACGGTCTGCCACTTGTCACAATCACAATGGCTCAACCCCTTTCCCCCCTATAATTACACCTAGTCACCAGATCCGACCCGTCACTTTATTTCACCCAACCCGTTTTGTTTATTTCAAACCCAAATAAAGTACTCGTACCCGTTTTGTTTATTTCAAACCCGTTTTGTTTAATTTCATTACATGTTTTGTTTCATTTCATTTTGGGTTTTCATTTTGTAAACTACCATGTTTTATAGAAACGAAACCTATAATGAAATAAACAAAACGGGTACGGGTAGTTTATTTGGGTTTGAAATAAACAAAACGGGTTAGGTGAAATAAAGTGACTGGTCGGATCCGGTGATTGGGTATAATTATATGGGGAAATGGGTTGGGTCATTATGATTGTGACACATGGCAGACCTTGTAACTTAAGGGCATATTTGGCCCATAGTATAACGATAAGGGCGCAATTGGCCCAATGGTATAACAAAGGGTATAAATAAACTATTTCCGAAAGTCGAGGGGTATATTTGACCCATAGTATAACGGTAAGGGCACAATTGGCCTAATAGTATAACGAAGGGTATAAATAAACTATTTTTGAAAGTTCAAGGGTAATTTTGGCGCTTTTCCGTAAATTATACTTCCTCCGTCGTTTGTCTTACTTTCCTTTTTAGTCTGTTTAAAAAAGAATGCCTCTTTCCTTTTTTGGCAACTCTTTAATTCCAACTTTTCACATGGCATGTTTAAGACCTCAAGATTAAGGGCTCGTTTGGTTAGAAAACAAGTTATCCCGGGATAACTATTCCACCCTCAATGTGGGATAAAAAAAACACTATAATCCCGGGATTAGTTATCCCGAGTTTTTATTCCAACCAAACGTGGGATAAGGCGGAACTAATTTTTATCCCAGGACTATTTTTGCTTATCCATCATACCAAACGAGCCCTAAAGGATATTTTGGTACATTCAATATAGTTTTAGTTAACAACCACAAGATTTCTTAAACTCTGTGCCATCAAAACCAGACGAACATTTTGAAACGGAGGGAGTATACACTGACGGTGCAAAATTTTGTACATTATCCGTGCAGTACTTTTATTTGATGTATCAATTTGTTTACCATGTTTTGTATGTGTTACCAAATACATGCCTACTGTATAAAGTCAATTGAAGATCTGGACTTATAAGTAGTAAGATGATATAAAATTTCTTAACACTGTCAAGGTGTACGAGTTAAATTCAATTAATTCTAAAACAAAATATCTGATACTCGATTTAGTTGGTTTGGTAGGGAACATCAAGCGGTTTATCAATGGTCATGGTCTACAGGATACAAATCCCCTCTAAATCTTTTAGGTTCCTTTCTTGATCTTTTTTCCCTTTCTTGTATGTTATGTTTTCTTTTTCTTTCGTCGAGAATGTAAATCTACCTCTAATCAGAAAGACAAAACTCTAAAAATCAACAATGCTTTATCAAAGTTTTGTGAATAGCGTCTTAGCATTTGAAACACTTAAGTTTTTAATGCTTGCTTCTTCTTTTTAATGAAGTTTTTTTAATGCTTGCTTCTTGTAATTAGCCATAACTTAACGAGTCTTCTACATGATAAAGGAAATATCAGGTAAAACTAGTCATTACCATGAAATTCCTTACCCTGCTAGAACATGATAAATCCACCATGTTTAGCAAAGATTACATTTACATAATGCAACTGGTGAGAATCCAAGCAATAAGAACTACTTCTCTGACTGATACATAGACTTTAACCGAACAACTCATGTTCAGACATCCTACAATTTCAAATTACAGGGGAATCTCGGTACCTCAAACCTTACTGAACAAGAATTAGACATCAGCAAGGTTACTCCGGAATGCCACATATTGACAAATCTAACATCAAGGTTCGATATTTCTTTATGTTCTATGTCAAATGAGAGGACAAGCCATGGCCTCCCGGGATATTGTTTATGAAAAGAATACCATGCTATCTTTAGCTCCTTCACGAGCAACACCGTTCTACTCAAGGATTTGATGTTCCAATCGTCAAAATAACTATCCTAACAAAGGTTTTTTTTTTTTTTTTTTTTTTTTTTTTAACCTACGAATGCTTATTCATCCAATTTAGAGCGCTTTGAAGGTGGTGAATCAGATATGCTGGGTATATTTGTTTCAGGATCTCCAAGAACTTCTCTTTCTCGCCCTTTCCGTTTCTCATCAACCTCTTTAGCAGTATCAATCTGAGACACTCCAGGATCGTTTTTGCCAGACGAATTTTGAACTCCATCTGGCAACTGTGCAAAGGCATCATCTGCCGTGGATGATGAGCCTTTAGCCAAGTCCACGCCAGGCATTGACTTGCACTGCTTCTCAAACATCTGCTGGAGGTATCGCCCTTGTTCTTCTATACGCAGCTGCAGATTTCTTTGAATCTGCAAATGTACATGACAATATTAGTGCACATAACATTACAAAGTGCTGTAACTTAGTTACCACGAGACAAACAAATAAGAGATAGGACAAGCTGGCTATTCATTCATCAATGGCCATAAGAAAGCTATTCTATTACCCATGATAGAGAAGATCCTTAGCCCCAAGACTGAACTATGATTAACTCAAAATTGACATATCAAAAAGATTACCCATGACAGAGAAGATCCTTAGCCCCAAGACTGAACTATAACTCAAAATTGACTTATCAAAAAGATTGACTGCTTATGTCTTCATTAGTCATCAACAAGAAGGAAGAGAATCCTACAGGAATTCTTTACATCATAAATTAAACAGAAAATGTACAAAGGAAAACTCTAACATGCACTTTTCGTTATCTTCAGAACTATCTATTATGATTGGAAGACCGGAAAGGCCATAAGCAGCCAAAAGCTATACATAAGAAAACAAAACATGACAAGCATATAACAGACACAATTCCTTTGTTGAAGATACAAGCAATGACCACCAATCTAATTGTTAGTACTTTATACTTCAACAGAAAGAATTCATACCTCAAGCTGTTCATGGAGACGCTTCTGAACTTCCATCTGCAATCGCAATGCTTCGGTGATCTCAATTCCCCTGTATCACAGCCAATTGCGTAAGTATACACGACAATAAAATATAACAGGAAACTCAAAATTACATAAACAGATCCCTGAAGCTACCACCCAGTCACTGTATTTGGAGCACCATTATTCCCGTGTTACATAATACATGCACAAAATTCTCCAACTATCTGGCCTCAGTTGCAGAACCCTCAATTTTAACT
The DNA here is from genome assembly GCF_029784015.1 of Lycium ferocissimum. NCBI lineage: Eukaryota > Viridiplantae > Streptophyta > Magnoliopsida > Solanales > Solanaceae > Lycium > Lycium ferocissimum. Next base: position 16,724,151 of record NC_081342.1, on the reverse strand, counting down.
ATTTGAATCTCTTCCTTTTCTGTACCTTGAAATTCAGTTGAAATCCTTCAACTTCTCTCTCTCGCTCCCTCCCTGCTGCCCCCCCCCCCCCCCCCCCCCCAAACTCTTTCCTCCTTTCTCCCTATTGTGGAACAAATAGATCCTTCAACTAAACATCATCCACTGCTACTTACTACTATTTGTCAGCCTTCTTGTTGGGATAGCTTAAGCATATGCCATACTAATACATTCCATGTTTCCTAACAACAGGTGTAAATAAGTTAATTCATGGTGTGCAGATCCTAGAAACTAATTTGAGCGCGCCATTTTTTGTTTAGGTTCTTTTTATTATCCGATTGCGGTCTCCAGGCATATGCATAAATATTACTCTTAATGAAGTCCATTATACAGTAACTTCTAATGATTTAAATTATACTCCAATTCATGTAGAAGTAGGAATTCCTCTCATTAATTTATGTGCAAGAGAACTTTAATTCTTCACAGATTAGCTCAGTTTTACCCTCACAGTCAATATTAACTATTGTATAAGTTTCTGTTGTAATTATGGAAATGGAGAGTTTTCAAACTTGTAGAATTTTAAGTTTCTTAATCTCTAAATTTAATGTTCTAGATAGTAATTTATTCACTTCCCCTTTACATCAGAAATTGGTAACTTCATCTACGAAAGGTGAAACAAGATGACTAAATTGGGACTGAGCACGTATATGATAGTAAATTATTAATAGGTACCTGCAAATCATATTCCTACTCCAACCCCTACCCCATCATGAATGAAAACCAATCAGAAAGTTAATTAAACAGAACCTAAGCATCCTGTGATGCATATTGAAAGGGGGACAGACCACATGCTATGGTTATATAAATGCATTTCAGAGATACTGCTTTGTGGTATCCACATCAGGAAGGGCCCCATTGAGGACGAAGCAGGATAGGAAAAAAAAGGGGGGGGAACAAACATTCCACATTTTTATTGTTCTAAATACTCCAGCAGAAACTGTTTCTTAAAACTATGTTGTGATTGCAAATGATAAAGATAAAGCTGGTAATACTCGGTTAATTCTCCAGTAAATTAGAGGACAAACAAGCAATCCAAATAAACCAGGCAAAGGATATTTCCATAAGACGGCAAACACAAGTATGTACGCGATATTGATGTGAGTGTTATTGTTGGCCTAGGAATTGTTAAATAACACAGCACAATGGCACAAGAAAAAAAGAAAAAAAAAAGGGGGACAACTCCCATCCCTCTAAAAACATCCAAACCTACGAAGCCTACGTCCAAAACCTAACAAGTTAAGCCACACCCACAATCTGAAAACATTATCAACACAGACAGGGGTCAAACACAAAAGATTAAAACCCCAACATCCATATCTGAACCCATGCCCCAAATCACAAAACCAGTAACTGAAATTACACTATCACCAAAACCAGACCATATCCCAAAGAAAGAGGAAAAAAAAAAAAAAAAAGATGACCCCAAGACTCGAATCACATAATCACTAGCCCAAGCCCAATAGAAAACAATTCTGCATGTCACAGAATTGGCTCATCGCAGAAGACAGAAACATCACTACTTTATCAAAAAAAGACAGAGACATCACTGAAGCAGCCATGGATGCCAGCATCTGTTCTTCGGAGGATGTGGATAACATATGCAAAGTGACTTTTGAGAAGGGAGAATCCAGTGGTGCCAGAAAAAGAAAAAAAAAGAAGAAGGTGTCAATGAAGAGGAGATTATGGAATGACGGTGGGCCAACCCCTGATTTCCGGAAACTCAAGTTGGCCCTTGCTCCAAATTCCATAATCTGCTATTTCAGTTGAGGAAGAGATAACTTGTAAATTTCCAATACTAGCCAGAGGATAGGGAGAAAATGCCGCCTGAAGAAGAGATTTTTATGCTGGAAAACACAGTAGCAGTGAAGATGCAGTGCCAAGGTCTTCTGTGCAAGATAGAAGCTCTGATGAGAGAAAGGAATAAATTTGGGGGAGGGGGTCAGGGTAGAAGGTGAAATGGAGGAGATAAGGGGAAGGCTTGCGTTATAACTTCAAAAAATATAACGCGGAAGTTTCTTTTATGCATGGAATAATATAAAGTGACTTATAATAATTATGCCAATATTTCAGAGGATATATAATAGCTGATCAATAAAGCTGTGGACATGGAACAGCAACTTACGTTTTTAAGTCCAGAGATGACAAATCATCAATTGAAGATTGTTTCTGCTCTGAAGACCCTGCTACGAGATCAAAGAAAAGGACGTCAGCAACCAAATTCATCAGAAGACAAGAATGAATGGAGAAATTAATTAGTCACAACCTAGAAATAATAAATGACAAGAAATACACAGGATATTTTTAGCAATGAAATAATTATGCTGATTAACCATTAAGTTGAAGAGCATCTGACTCAGGTCAGAAAAAGACAGGCTCGACTTTTTTTGACAAAACATTATAAAGTTCATAATACTCTTTATCCTCAAATATTTGTCACTATTTCCTGTCAGGGATGTTCAACATATTGACATCCTTCCAGATAGAAAAATTCCATCCACAAACTAGCCTTCGCCAAAATATGTCCTTTATGGAACAGGTTTTTTTTTTTTTTTTTTTTTTTTTTTTATGACATGGGAACCTGCAGCCGCTACCCGGGGTGCGCACAGGGTAAACCCGGCTCTGTGCAATAGCTCGCAAACCACACAGAGAGATAACCCGCACTAGGCGAGCCCGTGCGACGAGCTCGACCCAGAAGGCAAATTCCCTGCTGTTGTAGGCAGGGGGTTTCGAACCTGAGAAACGTGGAAACTGTTTTAGCTCTTACATTGAGTGAAAAAAGCGACAGATGTTTCTTATTATTTTTAAAAAAAGATTTAACCTCTTTTTTTTTTTTTTTTTGGGTTTTGTTTTACATTGCTTCATATTTGAATCTACTAGTTTCTTCATTATTTGTAACAGTTCTTTACTTGGGAGGTTGGAATCTAATAATCAACCATTCTGATTAGTTGATAATATTAGTATTAGTTGGAAATTTTGTGAAAGATTCCTGTGAAAAGTTAAAAAAAGAGATGGAGGGAGTAGTACTCTGATATGAGAAGTTATTTTTGACTGGAAAAGAAATGTATCCAGAATTTAAAATTTTGGCGTAATGCTTCTTTTGCTAATGACATTGATGTAATGTTGGGAGTTTTTGGAATCTCTGCAGTTACAAGAGAGTACTGTGGTTATATTAATAAAATTATGTCTTACCAAAGAAAAAAGATAGAAGTACAGAAGAAAAGACCGCATGCAGTGTAATTGAGCGAACATATTCGGCAAAGGAGGGGGGGGGGATTTACAAAACATAGCACATGATGTTGGAAATTCTGTTACGGTTTCCCTTAAGTAGTACCAAACTCTTGAAGTTTCCTACGCTATTACTTTCCCACAGTATTATCTCATTCAATTCTTGACATGTCTGAAACAAGTCACAACCCAAATATGGCAAAAATACCACGTCCCACGAAGTTCTCAAACAGAGCACAAGTCCATGTTGCTGAGACAGTAACAAATAAAGACCAGATCCGAGACTCATTGCTCCAAAACCTAGTTGATAACTCACAGGTCCGAATCTTTCGGATACAACACAAAATAGAACTTGCTGGGCATTCTGTTGCTACAGCAGAGGAAAGCTCATCTATCATGCACTAGAAAGCTACCATATGAATAGCTGCCTAAGAATAATTTCATCATCTGCTACCATGCATATATAGATTGAGGAATGCATGTGTGATTAGATACATTACTTCACTATATACACATGATAGTTGCCTCAAATCAAAGATGGTATTTGAAATCACATGATATTAAATACAAAACAATAAGTTGACATATGAATAAATAATTAAAACATGCAAACACACATACACACGCATGCACTCGCTTGTGAACAAGAATGTTTTAGATCTCAAGTACTTAAAAAAAATTAGACATCTACCAGCTCAAAAGATTTTCACAGCTTTACAACAAGCAAAGTTAATTCCAGAATAAGAACCAAACACCTTTTTAAAAGGAGAAAAGATAAAAAAGAAAATGAAAAAAATAAAAGACACGTGTAAGCAAAAGAGTGAGAAATTTCTAAATACCATCTGATACTTCTGGTTTATATCTAGCTGTTCGATATTTCTGCATTCCAGGAAAATGGTTCACAATCATCGATAAAGAAATACAACAGGTCCATCTCTAAAGGGAACCAACTTGAGGACATGAGATAGCACAAACCTGCAAATGGCTTTTTACGTGATAGATGGTCAAACCTTCAACTTTCATCAATTTTAGCACCCCTTTGGGAGTAGCTCCTGCAGTTCATGTAAAATCACTGAGTCAGACAACAGTCTAAGACTAAAAGTTGTGTTCTGATGCACAACAAGAAGAGCTTCATCAAAAATGATGCACAACAAGGAGAGGAATCACTTTCACTTCCACCAAGCTTGTTGACTGCTTCCACAAAGGCTTCATGAAGTTCTGGTGTCCAACGCATGCGTTGCTTTGTTGCAGCACCACTTGCAGCGGATGATGAAGGAGCAATAGCCGAAGTTTCTACAGACATAGCTGGGATTTGCTGTGATGCTTGGACTTGCTGCATTGGGAAATTTAAAGGTTGTTTTTCCTCCTGATATTGCATCTTTGATCACGCAACAGACAAAATAAGAATGGGTCTCCTCTTTTCACCAGTAAGAAGAGTAAGAACAACAAATGTAAATAATGAGGAACAAAAATTCAGCAGTTAGTGCAGAATAAAACTGACCGTCGGCTCTGAGTCGGCAATGCTTGTATCAGCCATAATGTCGTTCCAATTAGAAGCCAGAGCATCTTCATCATTGATTACAAGGTCGGCCCATTCCTGCCAATCACTTTGTTTATTGCTAGAAGCTACCTGGCTATTCTGGACAGGGAATGGATCAAGGAAATTAGGCAATGGATCTATACACCAGGGTTCATTGTTTTCAATCAAATATTGGCTTGATGCTGTGGATTGAAGAACTCCCGAATGAGGTAATTGGATTGATATCTCACTATTTGTTGACTGAGAATTGAAAGGTGCAGGTCCTGAATGCTTTTCCTGGGGTGGAACAGATGAGAAATGAAGATCCGAGGAAAATCCTGATGATGATGAGAACATAAGACCAACAGCTCCACTGCTGGAAGGCAAAGAAGAGACAACAGTTCCAGGATATTGCTTGAGTTCCTTCTCCATCGAAGCCTGCTGCAAGTCTGGAAACTTAGGGTACTTCTCTCCTAGGGCTGTTGGATACATAGGCAAGGAAGAAGAAAGTGATGCACCGCAATTACTGAGTTGACTTGCAACCACACTTTGAACAGACACCGCGGGACGTGCTTCCATTTGAACTTTGTGAAGGAGTACCGTACACTACTATATTCTCCTCGATTAGTATCTTTTAATTTCTTCGTAACCGGTGGCCAAGATTGATTTCTGCATAATTATCAGGACATCAAAATCAAAATGCCAAGAACCTCAAAGCCAATACGTTGCATACCTTACATGTAGGATTATTAAAAACCCTTGGTGCTCATGACTGGACACAATTCTAAGGATTCATTTTAAAAATTAAGTGATTAACAACAGGATAGGTGGTAGCATGGATTATTATGAACGAAAGCAACAAGCGTACTACAACTGAAAAGGAGTATACAATATAGATTCAGAGTCTTGTCATACTAAAGGAAAATTTAGATGACCAAGCATAGTTTTGTCAATGGTGAAAATTCAGTAAACAGAGAAACTGCATGATAGCTACATGCTAAAATCCACAAATGAATGTTATATGTCATAATGACAGCTAACTTACAACCAAGCAAAGATATCAAGCATGGTTTGCCAGTAAGATGATGCAAGACCCTCGCACTGCCAAGTAGAACATATTGTACATCTGGAATCTTTTTTGTAACCATAATGTAAATTATCATTAATACTGCACCCTTGCCAACCAAAGATACTCATCACATTCACAATTTTAAGTTGTCGAAATGTTGGATAAAGTAAAGATGAATTGCATCATTGTAGTAACATGGAAATACTATGCATTTTTCAGATATATCCATGTTAGACATCCCAGCAGAATTAGCCATTGATGCTTGTGTCATGGTAGGCCGCCTACATCACACACCCTAGTGGTGTGGCTCTTTCCCGGACCCTGCATGAAAGGGGGTGCTTCGTGCACCAGGCTAGCATTTTTTCAGAAATCCCAACAGAATTATTTCTTTGAGAAGTAAAACCAGAAGATTTATGATTTCTTGTCTCAGGTTCTAAAGTGAAGGCAAAAAACTAGGTGATTTCTTCCTATCCAAGTGGACAGAGTTACCTGGTACCTATGTTGGTGGGAGGTAGCAGGTACCCCGTGAATTAGTCGAGGTGCGAGAAAGCTGGCCAAAAACCAGGGTTATCAAAAACGAAAAAAAAAGGTCAATGAATTCTTCCATAAATTCAGAAGGGAAGGTGTTAGGTTGACATCAAGGCTTTCATTCTCTTGCATGTATAGCAAGGATTCAACCATGCAAGAGAAAAGTTATTAGAGTGAAGATAATGCGCAAAATGGAGCAATATTAGCACAAAGAGTAAGCTTCTGTTGGAAGAAAAAGGCTTGAATGACGTCTTTGGTTGCAATGACAAAATAGAATAGGACTTTAATAAGACACTACCAAACTAATGTAGCTCTGAACTGGATAGTGCTAAAAGTTGTGTAGTACTATCACACCTGGATAAGAGATGAATAAATTTCAGAATGCAAGAAGAACCCACTTGCTATTAAACCATGTCTATACAAGGCTAACCTCCTATCTCATCTTTTCCCGTTTGCTCGGAATAGAATTGATCATATCAAATTAATTTAGCACTAGACATCAGCTATAACCTTAAGCTTCCACCTTTATCTCAGTGCCCCAACCAGATAAACTGAATATAAAGTTGTAAGAAGTCCAGACTCAGAGTCAATCTTGAACTTCCAATCCCAACCAACTTAATCTAAATAAAAACAGGCAACTCAATTGATTAACTATGCCTCAAGCCCAAATTAGTCTAAATGGGCTATATGAATCCTCTAATATTCATTATGCTGTACTCGGACTCATTTCATTCTAATATTGCTGAATAATTTTTCTATTAGGGCAAATTAGGGGTTCCCTAAATTCTAAAACTAGAGGTTTTCTAAAATCTCACACTTATTCCTAGTTTCTAACTATATTAGAAATGCTCCGAACAAACTCCGGTCCTAATGCAAGTTTTATATCAGCTAAGTTAAATCCAAATAGTTGGTATGCCTATCGAAAACAGCCTCTCTACCTCGCGAAGTAGGGGTAAGGTCTGCATACACTCTACCCTCCCCAGACCCCACTTGTGGGATTACACGGTGTATCTTCTTGTTGTTGTTGCCTAAATGAAATCTTTCCTTTTTTTCTGTTTGTTCTTAGCTAAGTACACGTCTAATTAGAGAAATGTTAGGTCTTCTATGGCAACTTACCCCAACGCAGCCCCACAAGAGAAATCTAATTAGAACTACAATAAAACAATCAAAATTAGCAAAAAGAAAAGTCAAGATAAATTTACAGTCATAAAGCCATGCAAACATCAAAAATCACTCCTTTGGGATGGATACACGGGAAAATATTAAACCAGATTATCCACTAAGTTATTTCCAAATAGTTGGTATGCCTATATGAAATCTTTGTTTTTTTAATGTTTGTTTTTAGCCTAAGTACACGTTTAATTAGAGAAATTATAGGTCTTCTAAGGAAACTTAACCCACCCTAGCCCCCACAAGAGAAATCCAATTAGACCTACAATAACAAACAGCAACATACCCAGTGTAGTCCCACAAGTGGGCTTTAGGGAGGGTACGATGTACGCAGACCTTACCCTTACCTCTGTGGGGTAGAGAGGTTGTTTTTGATAGACCGTCGGCTCGAAAGAAAAGACAAAGATGTGAAGCATGGTATCAAGAACAATAAAAACAATCAAAATTAGCAAAAAGAAAAGATAAGATAAATTTACACTCTTGAAGTCATGCAAACATCAAAAATCACTCCTTTGGGATGGATACACGAGAAAAAATTAACATAACCACCAGATTATCACCAATCCCAAACACACAGACACACCAAAAAAAAAAAAAAAAAAAAAATACAAGCTAAATCAAGATAAACCATTTCCACAAATTAAGCACAAAAACATCAAAATTGTTGAAAGAGACAAAAAGGGTGTAAAGAATTATTACCTAAACACTCAAAAAAGTTATCAATTGAGAATCAAACAGCTCCATCAAGGCACACACCAATCATAGAGCTGATAAAACTATATCAATAATCACCTGTATACTAGGCGTATCTATCTTATAGTGTAGATTAAATCATATGTGCGGATTTTAAGGTGTTTCATTTCATAACCGGAGATATCGAAAGACAAATTGAATGGTGAACGTTTGATTTTTTTGTTTGGCTGCTAATTTTGTAATTTTAGTAGAACAGTGCCTAGTTGCAGAGATTGTTGATGTGGGGGGTTGACTACACGCGCTCTTTAAGGAGCGTGTGGAAAGGTAGTGGGGGAATATGAGGAGAACTTGGTGACTGTCATGTGGTGGGTCCCAGTTTGATAAAAGGGATGTTATTGGTTTGTGAGGTGACTTGCCTCGTGCGGTACACGTGTGATTAAAATCTCAATTTCGTTTTTTTGGATTTTCGAAAAGTGTCTAAAATGCCGTTGAACTATGTTTTTGGTATAATAATACTCTCCGTTCACTTTTTTGATCAAAAATGCCCCCGCCATCAATCTTTTGGCTCTAAAGCACCCTTATTATTAATGGCCCCTTCTGAAATTGAAATTAATGAATTCATTTATTTCATGGCACGATTCGGCTAATTTTGAAATGATTAAAATTAATTATGTTTCAAAAAAAAAAATGATTCAAATTAATTAAAAATTTTAACTCAAACCCGAATGCATCTAAGAGTCATACCCGCCGGGCCTAAAAGCTCATTTAACTAAGTAAAACACCCTGAATTCTCATGGATTCACAACTGACCCATTTGGGTGTTCTTCAAGCTTTTTCATACCATCCAGTGGTGATTATAATTTTTCTTGAAATACATCCCAGAATTGGTAAGTAAATTTAAACGAAAGTACAACAAATGATTTTCCAAACGATTTTAACAATGGGTAACCTACAAACTTTAGTTCTCAGATTTTAAATTGAGATCTGAAATCCTTCAGCTTCAAAAATGGAGTTCCAATGATTTCCTTCAACTTTTTCTTCCATCTTATTCACCAAATTAACAACTAACTCAAATTTGGTCAAATTAAAACAACCTCAAAGATGGTTATACTCAAAGATTCAGCAACTTACAACTTTAAACAGAACCCCAAACATATTCGAAATCCTTGATCCCCCAAATCAGTAGATATATTTAATTTAGTAAATTTGCGATTTTGAGCTTGAATCTGATTGGTGTTGTATTTGAAACTTAGAACTCCTTGTAAATGAGTTGAATATTGATAAGAAAATTTTAAACTTTGTTGAACACCATTCAAGCTCGGATGAACCTTTAATGAAGATTTCGAATTTTCGATCCATAATTTATTATTCACTTTGAAATGGGTGTTTCAGCTTATTGTTCTCAGCATCATTGTGAAGTTGTATTTAAATTTTGGAGTGCTTTGAAGCTGGATTAGGGTGGCTTGGATCAATTTTGAAGCTGAGTTCACCCAAGAAGATGATGTACATTTTTGAAGACCAAATCAGATATAGAACAATTAACAAAATGGGAGTTGAGGGTGTTTTTTTTCTTAGTTAATGGGGCTATTACACGGGGCGGTATGGCTCTTAGTTGGATCCGGGTTGGAATTTTAATTAATTTGAATCATTTCAAAGTTAGCCAATAGAATCGCGCCACGTAATAAATAAATTCATTAATTTTAATTTCAGAGGGGAGCATTAAAAATAAGGGTATTTTGAAGCCAAAAGGTTGACGGCGGGAGCATTTTTAGCCCGAAAGGTGAATGGAGGGTATTATTCTACCAAACACGATAGTTCAACGGCATTTTAGGCCCTTTTCCGTTTGGATTTTAATAATCTAAAACCTTTTTTATTTCATGAATATTCTAATCTAAAACCTTTTTTATTTCATGAATATTCTAAGGGAAAGAAAAAAGAAAAGATCATACGTAATTCGTGAATATTCTAAGGGAAAGAAAAAAAGAAAAGATTATACGTAATTAATTGTGAGTTGAATTGGAGTGTAGTCTTTCGGCGGTAATGACGGCTTGCAATTGAACACGTGATCATCTTTCTATTAGATACTTTTCGATTTAAATTTTGAACTTCTATTGCCGTGTGTTCTCGATAGTCTATTAGGTATTTAAGTTAACCACATAAAATATGTCATTTCTTTTTGTTATACGCATCAGCTTCAATTGGAAATGCTTGAGGTTTTACGAAATTAAAGGAGATGACATATTTTAAATGGTTAATTTATCTACGTAACGGACACTTGAGAACATGTGCAAAAACTTTTCCCAACATTTGAATCGGAAGTGTCTAATAGTTGCGATTCGACTGTCTGAATGAAATTCACTACCCACCCACGCACCCCCCCCCCCCCGCCCCCCCCCCCCCCCCCCCCCCCCCCCCACGCAAAAAGGCTACACTTGAGTTCAACTCACGATTATTATAATCTTTCCCAACCCCACCCAAAAAGACTACACTTGAATGCAACTCACAATTATTATAATCTTTCCTCTTTTGTTTTTACAATTATTACAAGAGAACGAAACATATATAAATGTTGATTATCATTTTATTAAGGAGAAGATACAAAATGGATTAATCAAAACACAGGTCTTAGGAACTAAAGATCATCAAGCTGACATCATGACCAAAGGACTAGAATGATCACAGCATGAACTATTTCTATCACAACTACTAGCTTGAGGGGGAGTATTAAAGATAGCTAATTAGCAGTCATATGTGTAATGGCCAGGATTTAAATAGTAGACAGATATACAAAGAGGATTAGTTACACTGTTAGGAGTGAGTTAAGAAAGGTTAAGAGGTTGTTAGAGTCAATTTTGTAAGTATATAATAGTGATGAGGAGCTCATTTTCCTGATTCTGATTCATTTCATTCAATGGATTAGGGGTGTTCAAATGAGACCGAAAAACCGGGTCAAACCGACTTAATGAACTGAAAACCGGCTCGGTTTGATTTGATTTGGTTTTAAATTTTAAAAAACCGATTAACATTTGGTTTGGTCTGGTGTTACACCAAAAAAAAAAAAAAATCGAATCCAACCGCTAAATACACTCATATTTAAAATATTGTGTTGTGTGTGTGTGTGTGTCTCTCTCTCTCTCTCTCTCTCTCTCTCTCTCTATATATATATATATATATATATATATATATATCTTGCATATTAATTAAAAAAACTATCTATCTTCTTTATAATTTTGATTATTTCAAGTCCAATACTAAGTCATATAATTAGAAAGAAAAGTCTAACCCATTTTCTTGGGTGGTGTTCTTATTCTGTTTCCCCCACTTTCTTAGGGGAATGAAGCTAAGAGCTTCTGCTTCTTCCTTTTTTACGAAGAGATGATGAAACAAATAGTGTAGTATTTACTTGCTTTTTCAGTTATGTCTCTGCTGCTGCTAGGAGAGGGAATAAAAACAAAATGGTTCCATAAGTGTAGGAGTAGGTTTAAATATTTGATCCAATTTGGAGTTACTAGTCCCTCGATCCTAATATCTAATTCATGACTATCCAGTAATTCAAGGTTAACAGCAAAACCTTTGTGCGTAACTTGAAGTCTTTAAACAAAAGAAGAAGTCCTTAGAGAAAAATGATAGGGAATGAATGTCTTAGCACTGATGTGAATGTGATATTGTTTTGACCATAGTTGTTGTATCTCATTTTCATTTTTTGCACCTTACTTGTGTCAATTTCTTTGCATTATAAAATACTTCCTTAAAAACCGCAAAATCCGAATCAACCCTATAAAACCGATAAAACCGAAATCGATTGAATTTATACTATAATGGTTTGGTTTGATTTGAATATTAAAAAAACCCGATTTAACTGATTTTATTTGGTTTTAACCAAAAACCGAGTCAAACCGAACTATGAACATCCCTACAATGGGTAGTGCCTTTAGTTTCTGATTACTCTCTGCATATATCATCTTCTTCACATCTCTATCCAATTATCAACAGAAAAATATTTTTTATTTATATACCAATTATCGAATTACTTGTAAGGGAGATTTTTAATGTAGCAATAAAAGTGACTCAAAAATTACTTAAAGTCACAAATCTGTATGGCAACTCAACATTATAATAGCATATATAAGACTTGGATCAACCTAAGATAAACAGCATATATGCTTTAATATGCATATCTTTTCCGTAAATGGAATGCCCCATTATATTAGTACAATAGAGGTGCATTTTAGGAGCTGTCAGTGATATGTTGTCCTAGATTTGCAGATTAATCTCTGATTTTCGTTTATCATATGTATAGTTTAATAGATGTCATTCGGATTTAAACTAATGACACTGCAATTTGAATTGTAACCTCTTGATTACGAGATGTGTTCGTTGAAGAGCAGCTTGTTATCTAGAATCCAGAATGTTTGGCTTGAATTGGGATCTCTGATAATTTGCACTATAAATAAAGGTAGAATTACTTGTAACTCCAACAGATGTTTGACTTCTTCCAAAAATGAAATCCTAAATGACTACTACAAGTACTAAACCTATAGCAAAAATAAATAATTTCATTGCCTTAATGCTTGTCCATATATGTATAACTGGCTCACATAGGTGGATAAATATCACATCAAACAGCAACTATTAACGCCTTGACTCTGTACTGTCTCTGCACGCCCTTTCATCTGTTTGTCATGTTTCTCACAATCAAATTGCACTTTTGGCCTTGGAGTTGCATTGATACACCCTGCAGCATGCTCTAATTTCTTTTCATGTTTTACCCATTCCACATGCAAGAGTTGGTCAGGATTTCTACAATTGTGGTCGTGCCCGTGCCCATGGATGTGATCGTGGTCACGGCCATGGTCATGTTTGTGGTTGTGGTCACGTCCATGGACATGGTTATGATTGTGGTTATGGTCACGTCCGTGGACGTGGTTATGGTTGTGGTTCTGGTTCTGGTCACGGTCATGAATGTGGTTATGGTTGTGGTTCTGGTTGTGGTTGTGGTCATGATCGTGGTCGTGGTGAGTCTTTTCTTTTGAGGAATCCTTTGACTTTTGAGATTGTGAAGGCTTATCACCATAATGGAGAAATCTACCATCTCTTCCTCCATAATACCCTGGTTGAGCTTCCTTTTGTTCTAATTGTCCAATAAGGCTAGAAAGCATGCTATTTGGCCCTCCAAATTTGTTGTTAATTCCAAAATCAACTACCCGAGGAGGTAAAAATAAGTTGCTTGAACACCCTCCAAACTGGAAATGACATAATTCTGCTTTATTCCTTGCTTTTCTTAGTATTTTCAGGAATTCATTTGGAAACACAGTTCCTGATATCTCCACTGTTCCATCTTTATTCATTCTGAAGTTTGTCACCTCTGCAATAGTCGGATCATAGGTACTCAAATTAGGCCAGTATTTCATTTAACCTTACATGTAAATATAATATGGATTAAAAGTTTAACTTCTATACACTCATAGCGTAAGAGATTTTTTACACTATCAAATAAAGCAACGGGAAATAAAGCAAGTTAGCTGTTACAACATGTTTAACTACATTGATAATATTAAATTCTTATACTCTCAATGGATACAGGTTAAATGGAATTTATATAAACATGGTACAACCACCAAGAAGAATTAGCTTTTAACAATAAATTTAAGTTATATACACTATCAGTGTAGCAGCAATTTAGTTTCTACACTACCAATTTTAATGAGTTGTGAGTCAATGAGTTATCATAAAAATTTATTTATAATTACCTTATAAGTAACTGATATGATTATGTAAGCACTTATAAAACTTCAAACTCTTTAACAATACACAAAAAGACAAAAGAAAAGGAAAAGAAATACCGTGGACATTTTTCAACACCTTCATAACAGTCCTTTGCCATCTATCAGCGTTAATATCAACCCTCAAAATACAGGTCTGCGGAAAAGAAACAAATCAATCGTCAACTAATTGCCAGCATTTGAATGTCCGAACAGCACAAAAAGATGAGAAAATTAAGGTCGAAGTATATTTCTTGTTTACCATGAACGAAGGATACTCTTCCATCTTCAATTACTGCAAAATTTAAAAATAAAATTTATATATTTTGAGTAAAACTATATAAAAAGTATTACTATACAATAACAAGTGAAAAAAGATGTGGTCAAAGAAATTATATTTTTGACTCAAGAAGTAATAATAGTGTATGGAAATGGAACGGAGGGTGTTGTACTAACTATCGTCTAGTTGCTACCAGCCTACCACCCAATTAACTACTTCCTTTGTCCCAATTTATGTGATACTTTTCGTTTTTTGAGAGTCAATTTGACTAAACTTTAAAGCTATTCAGTTCAACTATGTAATATTGACTCCTTTTAATGGACTTACAACTTGTGGATTCCTGGGCTTAATTTCTGTCTTTGGTGCAAATGACTAGGTAAATAAACCACCCTTATAAGATCAATGCTAATAAAGATTTCCACCCTTAGTTATTCTGATAAATGGAAGACAACAGAGTTTCTGATACATAAAAATTGTGGGAATTGCCGTATCATTCATCTCTATATAATATTGAAACTCATTATATTACTCTTCCGTTAAGGGGGAAAATAAAACATAAATAATCACATCATGGAATCCATTTCTTTATGTATTTTGTATTTGTATCAAATGAAGAATTTACCAATTAGTTAGATATAATAATAAAAGAGGTATATATGATGAAAATAATAACATATTTTGCATGGTACTGGCCATGAAAGCTTAAGTTGTAGTAGCACAAACTTGCAGAAATGCAAAGATGTAAGCAATCAACATTAACATAATTAAGAGAAAACCAGATTATAGAGTAGAGAATAATTAATTACCTTTGCGCAGAGATTAATTGTTCGAACAAAGTATTAATTTTAAGAGCCTAAGGCGGCAGTAATAGATGGAGAACTAGAAACAACCTACTATATATTAATTGGAAGATCTTATTTTCATCTACTAATTAATGGTTTCCATATATTAAATTGGCTTTAGATCAAGAAAAGATTTGTTTCCTTTTTATTCCTCTTCCATATCTTTGGGTTGATTTCATTTGCTTCTCTAATTTCACGACATGGTAGCCTAAAACGATAAAGTGTTTAAGTTGCTCTTTGTTTAAATATGTTACATCATCAAATTACTTTTAAGGTAATTACAGGTAAATCTTTATGATTAATATTACTTTATGGTTAAAATGGCAACTAACATGCTATAATAAGTTAAATTATATTAAAAATATAAGAAAATGTTTACATTATTAATATAAAGCATATGAAGTCCCAAAACAAATTATTTTTTGTCTTGTTAGAAAGATCATATCGTTGCAAAATTTAGGTAGAGTAATTTTATAATCGGCAATTTCTACTTTTAGAAAATGAAAAGAAATAATCTAATTGTAGATTAAAAATTAAAGTAGTATAGGGAAATGAAAATAGTAAAATGCATAGTCTTTTTTTCTGCCATATATCACCTAATATCTTTTTAATTATATTTAACGGAAAAGGTCTAAAAATACCCCTAACGTATGGGAATGGCTCACAAATACCCTCCATCCACCTATTCGTTCAAAAATATCCCTCCATCCACCTATTTGGTCCAAAAATACCCCCACCCTATTTTTTTGGCTTAAGAATACCCCTCAAACTAACACCCTAATTTTGATGGTATTTTTTCAGTTTTAACGTGCCACGTGGCTTCTTTTGATTGGCCACATGTATTATTTAATTTAAAAATTAATCCCCACCCATTTAATCTAACCCATTTTGTAACTTAAACCCACTTTTAACTAACATGATTTAGCGAGTTTGAAGCAATTAGCAACAATTGATTAAAAATAATACTAAAAAATGAAATCACAGGCAATCACTACAATACTGAAGTTGATTATTTCATCAAAGATAATAACTATTAGTAATAAGATATTAACAATTGGTGTTAGTAAAACTAACATGATTTACCGAGTTTGAAGCAATTGGCACCTCTATCGAATAAATTTAAAATAAGCATTCTTAATCAGCTCAAACTAGAAAATCTAAAAACAAAAAAAATAAGTAGAATATTTCATCGAAAATAACAATAAAAATAAAAATAACACCAGCAATCGATTATCAATTAAATGGGTGGGGTTTAATTTTTGAATTAAATAATACATGTGGCCAATCAAAACAAGCCACGTGGCATTTTAAAATTGGAAAAATACCATAGGGTGTTAGTTTGAGGGGAATTTTTGAGCCAAAAAAATAGGTTGGGGGTATTTTTGGACCAAATAGGTGGATGGAGGGGTATTTTTGGACTAATAGGTGGATAGAGGGTATTTGTGAGTCATTTCTCATACGTTAAGGGTATTTTTGGACCTTTTCCGTCATATTAATGCATTGATTATTTACGGTATCATATTTTATTTACCTATTATAACAAATAACATGCATTATTTTTAAGATCACACTATTATCATGATCTGATAATAGAATTTATTTAAAAAAAGAAAAACACACTCGGTGTTTATAAAAGTTAAATACCATAGTCTTTTTTTTTTTTTTTTTTTTTTTTCGCTTTTTCTCCTTATTTAATTATTAACATAGTCTGGCGGTGGTTAATGGCTTGAACAACTAGGTTAGAAGTTAACGTTTGTAGAAAAAAAATTTATTGACCGGATGATAACCTGTTTGGCCAAGCTTTCAAAATCAGCCTATTTTGAAAAGTACTTTTTTTAAAAGCTTTTCACAAAAGCACTTTTGATGAGCCAATCCGTTTAATAACACTTTTGAGCAGCAACTAGTATTTGATCAAACTTTTTAAAAGTGTGTATTTTCTTAAAAGTGATTTCGGGAAAAAACTATTTTTTTAGCTTTTGAAAAACAGCACTTAATTTCTCTCAAAAATTTGGTCAAACACATCACTTTTTTAAAATAAGCACTTTTTAGGAAGAAAAAAAAAAACACTTTTAGCGTCCCAAAAGCTTAGCCAAACAGGCTACAGAGTGGCAACTCATTCTTTTAGGGAGTATATTAAATTAAGAGAAAAGACATCATTTGACCCTTGAACTTGGCACGAAAACTCAGTTTAGCAACTAAACTTAACTTGTATTTATTTACCCCCCTTAACAACTTTCATCCCAATTATTTACCACCCTAAGAGCTGACGTGGCAAAAAAAAAAAGTAAAAAAAAATTAAGAGAGTGAAAAATATAAAAAGACGGGCCCGCTAATATATATAAAATTAAAAAATAAAATAAAAATAATATATAATTAAAAAATAATTAATTATTTTTTCTCTCCACCCCACCCCACAGCCCCGCCCCGCCCCCTCTTCTTCACCCCACAACCCCGCCCTCACCACCATCTTCTACACCATCTTGTTTTTTTTTAAACTTCTTTTCTGATTTTTTTCCTTTTCCTTTTCTTTTCCATTCTCTTTCTTTCTGTTCTTTCTTTTCCCCAAACCTGCAAACCTCCGCATACAATTAATTATAGCACAATTTCACAATCTCTTCCTCTTTTTTTTTTTTTTTTCAAGATTCCTCAAATCCAGTTGTTTATTAACTCAAATATAGTGACCCATCTACGCATTTGTTCTCTTTTGTGAAAAAAACGATCTGGGTTGTGCATTTTTATTCTCCCGGATGAAGAAAGAGGTGGCAATAGTGTGGTAGAAATGGAGAATTTTGATGATGAATATTGCAATGGAGATGATGATGAAGTGAACGGATCAATTTCTTGGACCGGTCTCAACTGGAATTTGACGCCCTAACCCACTTCTCCACTAAACCCACTTCTGAGCTTCTTTCTATCTCCTTCCTCTCACGAAACCTTCCGTTACCTCCTGATGTCTTCGATGCCGTCTCTTCAATCTACCATACCAGCGACGATGTTGATGCTGACGTGGACAACATGTCTATGACTGTGAGTTTCTTTTCCTCCTCATTGAGTTTTTTATTTTTTTTGTATTAATCGTTCGAATTATGGTGATTGATGAAGAATGTTGTTGTAGTTGTCTATACTTTTAGATGCTAGATGTAGATACATGAGTATGGTCTTCTCAGTTTTAGAGAAGAAAAGCAATACTAGGGCTGGTGGTTTTTTCAGCCATGGCATTATTGGACTCTCTTTTTGCCCGAGCTTAACACAGATCTGAGCCTCAATTTTTCTCCGTTCAGCTTGGAATTCTTATATATATTTTGTTGATGATAATGGAGGTTTGAATGACAAAGATGGGATTTTGTGGTGGCGGCGGCGGCGGTGGTGGTGGCGGCCGCGGCGGTGGTTGGAAGAAGAAAGAGAAAAGGGAGGAGAAGAAGAAGAAGAAGAAAGAGAAAGAGAAAAAATAATAAAAGAAAATCAAAAATTGAAGGGTTAGTAATTTTTGACATGGCAATGACGTGGCAACGACGTGGCAATGATGTGGCAATGACGTGGCGCGAGTGTAATACACCTCCCATTGTGAGAGTGGTATTATTTTCTCAGGGTGATAAATAATTGAGATGAAAGTTGTTAAGAGGGGTAAATAAATACAAGTTAAGTTCAGTTGCTAAACTGAGTTTTCGTGCCAAGTTCAAGGGTCAAATGATGTCTTTTCTCTTAAATTAACCCCTCTTTTCCTATTAAAATGAAGTCCATACAAGCAAATTCATAGAAATAAATTGATTTTCGCCATTATTTGGTTCCCAACTCTCACAGTAGGGGAAAATATTATGTATAGCAGCAACCAGCCGGCCAATTTTGGCTTTAACATGTTTTTAGTTTCATTCCACAATGCAATGGACTGAAATGGGAAACAAAATCACACAAGAAAAATAAAAAAAATCTATGACAACATGAGCCCAAAAAAGGATTTCACTTGAGTCCATTAATCAAGAAATATAATATAAGGAATTGGGGAGTTTAAATGTTCTTATAGGAGCTGGGGTTCCAGTAAAACTGCTCCATTGATCACCAATTAATCCCCATATGCGGTAACCTTCATCCACCAGTTGTTTCCTTGCCTCTGCTTTATAGTTTTGTATTCCTGTATGTTCATCCTCAAGACCCCTAAATGCACACATATTATCACAAGGCATAATCCAAATTTTAGGCTAATTCATCAATGCATTCATTTCATTCTAGCAAAATGTTAATAATGTTTAGAAAGAATTTAACTTATGTATACTAATAGTGTGAATTTTTTTGCACCATTAGATTAAAATGATCTAAAACAAGTATCCTAATTGAGTTTAGAATTAAAGTTATATACATCGGTTAAATAATTTTTTTACGATCAGGTCATGCAAAAGGGCAAAAGGATATCTAAGGTAGTTTTTTTAGAATGTGAAATTTGTAATCTTGAAAATAAGACATGTCACATGATACCTGCTACAACATGTAAAGCTGACCTGATGGTATAATATAAGTGACCGAAAAGAAATGTACAAGTAATTATCCAAAAAAGGAGATTAGTAATCTTAAAAATAGGATAAATTATCTGCTATATTAAAGAGGGTCTGATAATGTAAACAATTGTTTATATCGTCGATAGATTAAATGTTAAACTCATCCTAATTTGACAGCCTGAACGACAAAAAATGCAGTTAATAACTCGTTTATATCCTAATAGTGCAAAAACTTTACATTATCAGTGTATATATCATAAGGAAAATACTTTTAGAAACTAAAAGAAGAATTCTTGAAGAAAGATATGTACCTCAAGATGAGACTAGACCATCCATGGTAACCAACCTTGATTAGGTTTTCAACAGTGGCATCCCTGAGGCATTCTCTTCTGCTAGATATCAAGAATGTTTTATAGCCCTTTGATTTAATCTCATTATAGAGTTTAAGACCATGTTTCAATGCTGGTGCAGTTGTCTCTTTCATCCACCCTTCCATATTAGACAGGTTCAGCTTTTCTCCCCTATTTTAATTCCATGACAAAATCGAATCACAAAAGAGGGTGTATTTGTTTAAATTACATATTTTGTCTCCGTAATAGTCTAACTTAATTAAAACTCCACTAAATAGAACAGCAAGAATATATATAGAAGAAAATAATAAATGACTTCTTTTTAAAACATCAAATATCTTGTAATAAATTTATTATTCCAAAATGACTATTATTTGAGGAGAAGGAATGTGTGCGACTGTGCGGTAACAGTTTGTAATGCCCACTTATAATTTAAACTAGTTGCAGTAGGCCCGTGATAAGCCCGGGCCCAAATTCAAAATATAAGAATGGTACGTAACTTTTATCAAATAAGTATAATTAGTGTCACATATATTTACTACATAATTAATTTAATGTAATTGCAGGTTAAATATATCTTCTCCATAAATTTTCATAATTGTTAAAGTTTTTTCGTCATAAATTGGATAATTTTTAACAAAAATTATTTATGAGAAAGCAAGTTTGGTATGAAAATTAGCAAATATCAAAGGGACGTACTTAATTTATTTTTTGCTTATTAATAAAAGGATTACTTCTTAAGAATTAATTTAATTCTTCATATATACTTTATGCTTAAAAGGATTAGCTCCTAGTTAATCAAATATGATTATAATGCTAATTCAATTTTGACTGATAATGCTACCTTCATCTTCAATACTATACAACACTATTCAATAAATTTTACTTTTTGTATTTGTAAGCATATGTGATCTCACAAAAGAAGTACAATTTTGGAAGTTTAAAATAATTGAGAGGAAATGTTGGTGAGGAGTATATTATGTGAGATATGTTTAAATATAGAGTAAGACCTAATAAATGCTTCAGTTGAAAAAGAAAATTTGGCGCCAAAGTTACCTAAATTATACCAATTTAAGAACAAATAATTTAAAAGGTACTTTCCTAGTTCATATTATATGATGTTTTTAGTTTGGCCACACCCTTTAAAAAATCACTCACCCCTTGACTAAAATATCTTTAATTAAATGCTATCAATTTAATAGTTCTTACTTATGTAACAATTCACTTATCGGAAATAAGGGTAATTTTTTTTAAAAAAAAATAATACCTGCTTAGTTATATAAATAATTATTTATTTTAAACTAAATATAAAAATTAAAACCCCCATATAATATGGATTAGAAGAATAATCAAATAAGCACCTAGAAGAGATTTTTAAAAAAGTTTACCAATTATAAAAGCCCATATGGGAAGTGGCCTTTAGTAATAAATGAGACAAAAATGAAAAAATGAAAATATGCAAGAACAATTCATAACACCCACATGTAAGATTGCTATAGGGTGCTTTTAGGATGTGAGGACTACAAAAAAAACCCTATTGACACTTATATATAGTAGTAATAAAGAAAATGACCTTACAGAAATCTCATGTGTTTTGTATTCAGATCTCTTGTGTTATTTTTTTTTTTTTAACTGATCTCCCATGAAAGAAGTAATATAACTAAAATTATGGAGTAACATTAGTAAGTTGTAACGGATAACAAAAGCAGATCTCTCTTAATATTGAAGTGGAAGTAGAAAGAAATAGGACATACCCAAAACTGTGTTTCTTGAAAAATGGGAGAGTGGATATAAGGGTGTCATCAACATCAAAAATCCAAGCATCTTTACCATCACCTTTCAAATTGCAGTGATTACTCAAGTAGAGTTGAGCTTCTTCAATGGCTCTTTCACAGTCTGATTTATATTGAGTTGAAGTCATCTACTTCCATATATAATGTGTGCATTCTTGTGGAACAAACTCAAAGCCCCTAATGTTGTTTAGTTCCACATTGATCCTCCAACTCTCACAGTAATTTTTCAAACTTGTTCTAGCACCAACAACATTACTTGCCTTTTTTCTTGAATTTAAGATGTTCCAATGATCTGCTTCTCCTAAGCCAATTAATAGGCTAGTGAGAACCAGAAAGAACACTAGTTGTCTACCCATTTTAGTGTTTTGCTAAAGGAGAAAACTAAATATGTGTTGTAAGAATATATTATTAGTAACGAAACATCGAGAGCGTTAGAAGAATGTGTGAGTGATTTATACATAACATCTCTTTCTTTTATTAAGGATTCAATCAATTGATATGTTTTCAGAAATAATTAAATTTAATTTCTTAAGGATTTGCAAAAGCATCAATGATGCGTCACATGTGCCATGGGGTAGATTTTGGTCTGCTTTCGTTGAAAGAACAGTTTCATGTTTGACAAATACAACTCAACTTTTTTCACTTTAATCATTCGGTATCCATTATATTGCCATGGTAGTCATGGAATTGTTCTGAGTGGGGCTTACATCGAGTATTAGTCACCTTTTGCCACATGATTTATTGCAGTAGTTCTAATTCGTTTATTCTTTGTCCACTTAGCTTTATATATAAGATCAATTGTAATTAGTTACATCTCTATCAATCTCAACAAAATGTAATATTTAAATTATTCAAACTTTAAGCTTAGACTTCCATTTATTGTTCAAACGAATTAAACTTTATTTGCTACTCTTTATAGTTTGGTAGTGTGACAGTAATAATAATTAGGATTTTGTTGTTGGGATACACTAATTATGCTCCCTTAATGATTGTGATCGTTTAGACTGAGGAAACAGGCTCAGATATTATCTAATATAACCACTAGCCATTATTATGATCAAAAGGATGATGAAATATGGTAAATGATACCCTGTTAGCGTGCTTTTCTTTTCTGTAAAGCGTGAAAAATTAGAGACCTAAAGAGTCAAAAGATTTATTAAAAATGTTAAATAATATTAGTAATACATTTGATCTCACTCAATCTCAAAAATTATTCATAAGGTGAAAATTGCCCAAAATCATATAACAAGATAACATTGTACCCAGGGGCAGAGCCAAATGGCGGGCAAGGTGTTCACCCGAACCCCCTTTGGCAAAAAATTATCATGCATACACAAGGTTAAAAAAAAAATTATGTATAAATAGTAGATGTTGAATCCGCTTGGCTTTCTCGTTTCTTACTCTTTTATATTTTTGAACCCCCTGATGAAAAATCCTGGCTCACTGGTTGTATCCACCCCCAATCCCCCGACCCCCTCTTTTGTTTATGCTAAGAAGGGGTGTATATTATTCCATTGATAATCCCAGAAACTGTGGCCTTGAAAAGAGCTATGACAAGATAGAGTTGAGGCCCACATTTGCTATTCAAACACTTATTTTCCTTTGACAAAGTTCATCGAACCAAAATACTAACATACTATGCTAAAATGGAGAAATAGAGCTTATTAGCATTATCAAACTTCTGACAGAAGTTTCTTTTGATAAAGTTCATCCAGCTCTTATATATATACAGTAATAAGCTGGGAATGAGAGAGCCTCCACTTTTAATCGCTTACATATGCTCAAGTGAATAATTCATAAAAACACGTTGACTGTAAAACTTCATGGAATGGAAACATGACCAAAATCTCTACTCGACTTGCTAAATTGTTTTACTGATGAAGTCCTGATATCAAGAGAAGGAAGGAGCAATCTGCCATTCTTCATGCTTCAACAGGCAGCTGAAGCGGGAACTCTTTCGTTAATTGTTGATTATAATGCTCTAAAGAGATGAAAATTACTGAGGAGCTAAAGGTGAACGATGTTCCTTGGAACATCCATCATCAAAATTCTGAGAGTAGCTGTAAGCATCATAGCTAAAGCGAACAGAACTTCTCTCCCATGACAGAAGTTGCCTCCACTGCGACTTTAACCTCCAATATAACGGCCTAGCAATGTAAAGTCCTTTGAAACAATTCAGGGGTGCTCTTCTTTCAACACTAACCAGTGTAACATCGGAGCTGCTATGTGCAACTCTCCGTCCGCGCCACTTCAACATCTGGATCTTCTTTGAACTTCCCTTCATAAAGATTTTCGACCTTCGCCTGCTTACCAACATAAGAAAGTAGATCTCTGTTGGTTTTATGGGACTTCAAAAACCACAGTTTTAATGGAATGCTTAAAGAGGAATATAATAATCTTTGTGCTTTTCAAGTGTATATATTCCATCTGTTGGCATCAGCTTCTTTGATATTGGATGTCCTTTTCACATATGCACTGAGTGGAGGTGGTTCTCTCTCATACCAAACGCGCTAACTGCGTGTCGTTTCTTGTAGGTCCTGACGGTCCAAACTTCAAAGATAACAAAAGGTTCTTCCTATTGATGTGACATCATTCTTTTGTACGGAGGCACTAATCAAGGATTAGATACAATCTTACCAGCACATTCCATTTATTGCCCGTGATATTTTCTTTACCTAATATAATTATGACAGGAGCCTGTTATGATGTCAAGGGAAGGCTCACCTCAGCTCTTATGCCAAAAAAAGAGTTCTCCCCGCCAACTCATTCATTATAGACCATTGGATTGAAAGGACGAACGTCCAAACAAGTAAAGAAAAAAAGATCATAACGGGATACTTGTGTCATAAAACGCCTCGACATCTTTGAATGCATCTCTCTGTTTTCCACTTTTCTCGCAATTTTAGCTTCCTTTATTGCTTTATTGACCTTTTACTTATTCTTTTCTTCGTTCCTTTAAGTGGATAAGAGAAAGATAATTTATTAGAAAAATTGAGGCTTATGAATGAAGAAGAGATCCAACTTCAACCTTTTACCTTCTAATATAATAAGACATGATCCTAATTCAAGGAGTCAACATGAAGTGAGTTGTAATCCTATTAGACGAGGAAGCGAAGGAAGTTTGACAAAGAACGGTTTTCTTTCTTCATTTTTTTTTTTTTTTTTTGGCTAACCGTGGTGCAAGTTCCAATAACCATTTGCGTATACCTCGACTAATTCCACGAAAATACCCGCCACCTCCCACTAAAGTACAGTCCAGGTGAGAGAACTCTATCCACCAAGCGCCAGACAGATAAAAAGAAATCACCAGTGTTTTTGTCCATTGGGATTTGTACTCGCTAGACCTCATGTATGGTTCTTGATACTTTGTCCACTCCATCTAAAGCAAACACGGCAAGAAACAACAGAAATACTATCTGGTTAGGTTTTTATCATGACTAAGGGTCTACATGCCATCCAAATTCTTTCACAACTCTGATCACCCTTAAAAATGAAATTATGAAACTTAGGCTCTTCCAACGGTGTGACCCCCTTACTAATAGTTGAAACTCAATGGCAAGAATGTTTTGGCTATATTCCAAACAATGCACAAAAACAAATAGTCACAATTAATTCATTTAAGAAAGCAAGGCTTACCAATTACGCCTTCAAGAGGAATATTGGCAAGCGCTAAATGAACTAGATTCTACACCAGAACCACCAACATGACAAACATGAAGGCACCAAATTCTCTCAGCAACATCACCTGCAAAGTGTTGAACATAAATCAGGCTTGAGAGTACGTAGTATCCTCCAAATAGAAAGAGATGTTCTGTCTAACGTATTAAAAAAAAAAAAAAAACAAACAAACAAACAAACTTAATGATAAGTCAAATAGCAGAAACAAACAAACTTAATTACATGGTCTCTGGAAACCCATATATCCAGAGACAAATTATATAATGCCCGCAAAGGTATCACCTACCAGTAGTTCACCAGCAAAATTTGTTTACTCTTAGTGATCTCATATTGAATAATGTCATAGACAAATCAGCCTTAATAGAAAGCAGCTGATAGTCCAGCTTCTAAATAAGTATTGGATAAGGGTATAAATTTTATCCTAATGGCAGGAAACACAGAAAACCCCCCAGACCTAGAGAAGGTAAGTAATATTACCTATAGCTAGGTGTAACTGAAACAGGAAAGGTTGCTTATGCCTGAAGACTTTTATCTACTTAAGTTAACTATAACAACAATGAAAATTTGATCCAACCCACCTACCAAGATTCCAGATTTCCTTTCAAAATCTGGTAATTACAAATTAAAAAGAATTTCAGAAATAATATAAATTGTTCCCTTGGGCCTAATAATAAAACTTGAACTAAGTAAAATTCTTGGCCACATGAAAGAAATTAACTGAATGTTATGCAGAAAGGCCTTCAACAAGTATATAAAATAGTCTGTGAAACATTTCAGCTCATAGTTATGCAAGATATTGTCATAGTCAATCAATGTGCATACAACATTAATACAGAATGATAGGAAGAAATCATCGCAAACCCACATTCTCTCTGCTCCTTCCTTTCCTTAGAACTACTACAGGATCTGCATAAAAGAAAAGAGCAAATTAAGAATCAGCAGAATAAAGCAGCCAAGATAAGAAGCGGAGGTACAAGAAATTTTAAAAAACTGAAAAATCACTATAACCAACTGAAGCATGTAACATGACAGCTTTAAATTACCTAGTTACTGAAAAATCTCCTGTAACTTGACTGTCAAGCTCTGTCAGATATTTTCTGAACAAATTTGACCTGCATTAATGAAACCAGCTATTCATTGATAACCTCAGAAAAATATAAAGTCTGTAAGCTGACTAGTGTAAAAGGATTGATCACTTTACTGTCATGAGAAGTCTCAACAGACAACAGATATGAATCTCAATAGGTATACCACGAAGGAATTGCAAATGCTGCTAGCACTGGAGATAGTTCCCACAAGAGATGTAGCCGATTGTGTAAGAAAACTTCAAGGTACTCAATAATTCCTTTTTCCTATTTATAAAAAAAAAAAAAAAGAGAAAAAAAAAAGAGAAAAGCACTATAAAACCATCCACAGGGAGAACAATAATGTAAGAATGTTCATAATGTGGAAAATTGAATGAATGCAAACCGACTAACAACACACACTTTGCTTATAGTTTAACACAAGAGAGATAGTCTAAGATCTAGAGTAAAATTTAGATACAGTGCATGTTAGAGCAGTACAAGTTGAATATCTTAAGGTGAATGTTCACATTCTCGTCTGGTTAAGTGGTTTTGCAATATTGTGAATGCTACTTGTACAGGGTATAGTTTCCGTTTGAGATATAGGTGATAAACTTAAAAAGAAAACTTAAAGTGAACAAAATCAAAAAGGATACAAGACTTTGCTCAAAAAGAGATCAAAACGGGTATAATGTACATCTATCCAGAAATGTGTGACATGAAGACGAACACGACAAATAAGTAAACCTCACCTTACCTGGTATGTACAAAATGATTGTTTAAGTATAGCTGGATACGTCATAGATTTGCTTCATTGCACAGTATAAATTAGACGTTTCAATTTCATTGTTCTCAAATGAATGTTATCTCTTCTAACTAAACACAACCATGTCCATGACGTTAGAACTTTGTTTTCCTCCCATAGTGATGTATGTACATTAGAATGTAATAGACAATGTAAAGAAAATGGACCTTGGAAGCTTGGACCTAACTCAAGCCCAAAAGCTAGCTCACGAGGTGAGGATTGTCCAAGACCGTTTAGGAAACAACAACCCGCTTCCTCAACAATGCGAGATAATCTAAACCACCCCCCACCCAACCCCACGACCGGGAATGAATATCTGGAGCATGGAGAATATAACAAATAGAAAGAAATGGTAGACGTTTTGAGGATAGGTTTAATTCCATTTTGTAAGTGAAAGGGAACTGTACTGTATCCTTTTGGTGTAAAGAAAATAGTCTAGAGGATGTAGAACAGTTAGTTGATCTGTTAGGTTCTCTGCAAATGCTCTCTGTTTTTCCTTTCTTTGGTCCTGAAACTTTTTGGAGGTCTCTAGCATGTCCTTAATGCTGAGGAATATAACATTAACAGTTTTCAAGAAAACAAAGAATATAACAAACAGGCCGAAATTGGGTGAATCAAGAAATAGGTATGGCTCTGATACCATGTAAAGACAATAGAGTTTGAGCCTAACTCAATCCTAAAGCCTACGTCGTGAGATGATGATTGTCCAAAACCATATAAGGAGACAACAGCTATTTCCTCAACCAATGTGGGATAATCTAACAAACAAAATAAATTATTAAGGAAAAAATAGAACGATCTAACCTATACCTAGATCTATACAGCTGTGTAATCCACATATGACAAACAAATAATACTATCAATTTCAGTTAAACCATTGCAGCGTTATTTTAATAGGCTTAACGTGCAGCTCTTGCTACTATAAAATGGAAGGGATTTCGTTCCAAGAAATAATTACCTTGGAGTTGATGATATCCTCTCTACAACCTCTCTGTACAAATTTATGCACCTCATTGTATAACCTCGAAGTGGTGACAAACTCATAAGAGGTCAACATCAGACGGTCAATCAGAAAACTCCATTTATCCACTACACATCCCAGTAACATGAGCTCCTGCAGAAGTTGGGTTTCAACAAAGTAAACTAGTCATATATCAGTCTAATTACCCCTCTCAAAGAAGATCTAGCTGCATCAAGAAAATCGCATACTTCGAATAGCCCAACCAACCAACGTAATTACCTTTTAAGAATACTTGCAGCAGCAGTTAGTGTAACAATTCAATTTGAATAGATTGTTTTTAGATATCAAAGAAATCAATCCCATGTACCAAATAGGTTTTTACAGAACAGCGCTTGAATAACAGATGTTGATTAAACATGCATATACTCCAAAAGAACAAAACGAACTGATGCAACTTCAGCAGTCTGCTGCATCAATGTAATTGTGGTGTAGCCTTACAGTTTGAGATAGCTTATATTGATCAATCAATCAATTACGCCACAATCCCAAAGTATTTCAGATTATGAATTCTGTATATCCACTCCACTCTATTTGCCCCCAATTAATTCCACTGTTAGCTAATTTGTCTTTTGACACAAATTACGATTCTAAAATCTCACCATTATCCCTACACCATAACAAACAGCACAACTAGTTAGTGTCATTTGTATTAATCATTTTTTTCTATTATGTAAGAATTTGTAATCTTTTGAAACAATTTCCCTCCAAGTGATTTTAGGTTCAGAATAGCTTATGAACCGAGAAAACAATAAACAAAAAAACTTAGAACAACTGCTCCCTTCATTTCAATTTATTTAACTCTCTTTTCATTTTGGGATGTCCCAAATTGTTTCATACCATTCCATTAATAATATTGTTCTATATACTTTCACGACTTCAAGAATTCAAATTCATTTAACTATGCAGATTTTAGATTTTGATGTGATGTTTCTTTATTAAACTAACTTTTCAATCATCATTAATATATGTTTCCACTACTGCTAGTACAATACACATGTTGAATTTAGTCTTTCAGATTCCATGCCCAACCAAACACCATCATACAAGCAGAAACAGAGGAGTACTAAAATACTGAATTAGTTTTTTTAAGTATTGTGTAAGTGTTAAAAGAAAGCTTCGATGACGATGGCAATTAGAACTTACCAATCTGTTTTAATTCACCATAAACAACACACTTCCCTTTTTTTTTTTTTTTCTTAAGTCAAGTCTATAGCTTAAATGACTAAATAGGTTTTATCTTTAGTAGCTACTAAGTCCCCCAACCACCCACTCAACCCCACCCCTTCCATGGAAAGAAAATCCCCACCACCCTTGCACAACTGTTCCAGTCCTTCCTCAAAAAAAAAAAAAAAAAAAAAAAAAAAAAAAAATTCAACAACACTTCCACTATCTCAACTGCACTTGAACATTTAGATAATCAATTAATCATAGCGATAACATATACGCCACTGCTCTTACAGAGATTTTCACCTCGTACGGCATCTTAGATGTTACAAAAATCTAAGGACCCTTTGTTATTCTTTATCTTGATATGTTTCCAAATAGACCTTAAAGAAAAGAACTTGTTTTACTTGGTTGGTTGAGTTACACGGTAACTGTGCTAGTGGGAGGTAGCAGGTATCGGGTGGAATAATCGAGGTGCGCAAGCTGGCCGGACGCCACCGTCATAAAATATAAAATAAAAATGTTTCCAAAAAAGAAGGTTTGAACCAGAGAATGCTATGAAAGATAGCTAAATTGACTTACAACTATTTCGCGCAAACTATCTTCAAGTTGAGATGATATATCTATCCGCTGAAACACTTGAATCCATTGACTCTTCGGTGCAGAAAACAGAAGACTGGCACCTGAGACCAGTCTAATAGTTCTCTTGTCAAGCAAATATGATAGGCTTCTTGATTTCCAAGAATTCCAGACAGCAGAACCGATTGGTATTTCTTCAGTCCTTGGGGCATTAACAAGAAGAGACTTTATTTTCTGCTGCATTACAAATGAGGTCCGTACATACTTAACTACTCATGTAAGAAGAAAGGAAAAATATGTACACATGATCACATTCTGTCACAAGGGCAGTAATCGAGGTTTTTAAAAAAATACTTCTGCAACTCCACCATTTACAGCTTAGGAGGTTTTAACTGAAGCCTCTCCGCCCAATTATAGAGAAGTAGGGTAAGGTCAGTGTACACTCTACCCTCCACCAGACCCCAATTTCTGGATTTCACTGGGTTTAATGTTGCATGTTAGAAGTCACGAAATAATGATAGACAGCTTACTGAATTTGAACCGTCGTTTACGAGTTACTATTCCGAGGTACTGCATCTAGTTGTGAATACACATGCTAGTGGACTAAGCAATAAGAATTTTTTGGCCATGAGGGTCAGGGGTGCTACGGTATTATTCGTCATATTGGATCCAGCTTGTTTATGGGATGCGAGCAACATGCTCCTTTTCATGACAAGTGGTAAGGTGCATTATGGTTTTTTATGTTACTTCAAAGGGTTTGAAGTTTGAAAAGTGTTCTATTTTAAGAAATAAACCCAAACAAGTCAAAAAAAACAAGATACGAAACTACTCCAACCCTCGTCCTGATGCAGAAGAAGCTCAGACATTCTGCTTTTAATTTCTTTGAAAAGACACATATGCTTATGAAATTCATAAAGCCGATACACTAACTGCAGACCTAAAAAGTGCCTTCATGTTAGTTAAATAGATAGAGTGTCTACATCACTTACATGAAATTTGTTGCATGCTTCATATTTACATTTAAGGCATTGTCATCCTCCCTCTCATATAGATCTCTTAAGCCACTAGACAAAATGTTCAAACCTGTCTCTGCTGAAGATATCAATGAAACCGTTAGTTGCCTCCTTTCAAGTGCTTGTGCAGTGAAGTGAGAAAACCCACAGCTGATTGAATCATCAGCTTGTCCGCTTGAAGAAGAGTTTAGAGATTCCTCCATTAGGAACTTTCTCTCATTAGGAACGGGGCTTTTAGATGTATTACACATCAAGGTTTCAAAAATTCCAAGGAGAGATCTACTATCTGTCTTCTGGTGCATGTGAAAGTCCATCTCAAGAGTTGCAGTCAGTAAAGCTTTGAGGTGTTCATCTCTCAGTGGAAAGACGCTGATGAGATGTTCTAGCATGAATTCACTCGCTTTGCTAAGGACCTTCGAGCAAATATGTGCTAGACCCTGTTGAAAATATTAACAGCAAGGAGCCTTTCCTCTTTTCAGTATTATTAAAGTTGCAACAGGAAATAATAGAAACTGATAGATGAAGTTAGAGATATACAAAGCATTAAAAACAAAACTAATAAATTATTTATCAGGGAATGTAACAAATGCACTACCTGAGGAAGATGTGGATTAGAGGTCAGTTCACGTAAAGCTGCATCAAGCTCCTTCAAAGACTCTCTGTAGTCATCTGAGCTACTCAGGTCCCTCATCACCTGTATGCAAAGACAGAATAAGACGTCTAAATTAACGAAAGCTACAATTTTTTTTCTACCAACCGTTTTCCAGGAAGGTAACAGGGAAGCACAGAAAATTTAGCATTTCCATCAACATTTTGTTTTCCACCGGAATAGCACAATTAAGCAGTCGTGACATTGATCAAACATTAGCATCAAAAAAACACATCTACTCCCTCCGTTCTAATTTATGCGACACTCTTTCCTTTTTAGTTAATCCCAAAAAGAATGACATCTTTCAATGTTTAGTAACAATTTAACTTTAATTTCCCAATTTTCCCTTAATGAGATGATTCATAGCCATAGAAATTTCTATAACTTGTTTTAAACCACAAGTTTCAAAAGTCTTCCTTTTCCTCTTAAACTATGCGCCCAGTCAAAGAACTTCATATAAATTGGGACAGAGGGAGTATAATTTTCATGGAAACAAACTGCAATTGAGGAATTGTCTCCCCCCTTCTTTCCTAACTGAGACCTTTATACTTGAAAAAGCAAATGGGCTAAGGAAGAACCAAAAGCTCTATTAACTAGTGATAATGACAGCTAAGATAATACGAATCAAGCAATCAACCAACTACACCCCAATCCCAAACTAGTCGGGACAACTATGTATGAAGTTCTTATGTCAAGGAGATTAACAACTTATAGTATATGCAAAAAAAAAAAAAAAAAAAAAAAATGGTACAATTTTTCAACGAAGGGGGTTCAATTGACCCCCTTTGTTACCCCCTCTGACTTCGCCCCTGATTCCGTAACTTAGAACCAACTATGGGCTTTTCACAAGGTTGAGTTGAAAGGAGAATACAATTATTGTCTCAATTTGTAGATCCATTATACTCCACCTGTCGCAATTTATGTGACATAGTTCGGGTTTCGAAAGTCAAACTTCTTTATTTGACCGTGAATTTGGACATACAATCTTTTAAGTTTTTTTTGAAAAATAATTTACATATTCAGAAACTACATAAAAAGTACTATAAGTCACGTTAATTAACAATTTAGAATATTTAAAGGGCATATGAATAAATCGCAGTAAAAGACTTTCTTGTTTTGAGTCTCGAAAGTGTCACATAAATCGGGACAAAGGGAGTACTAACAGAGGCGAATCTAGGATTTCTGGAACATGGGTTCACCACTTAAAAAAAAAAAAAAGGAAAAGTTTATTAAGTAAGGCTTGATCCCGAAACCTCTAGGTAAATAACTCAATCTTCAACCAGGTGCACCATTTACCTTTTTTATAGCATGTGTTCCAGCAAATAGTATTATACTAATTTTAGAAAATATATACATAAAATACCTAATTTTACGGAGAGACCATGTATTCACGTGCCCCATTTTTTACACCTAAAATCGCCCCTTAACTAATAAGATAAGAGTAACATATAAGGGCACAACGGCAACTTCAAGAATTTAGCAGACAAAGCAATTTACACGCAGTTTTAACAACAATGAAAATAATGGAGTTTGTAACGTTTGATTAAAGAGGCACTTACATGTTCAAGAAAGAGAGCCCATTGAAGCGCTTTCTTGATGTTATGTGAATCCCAGTGAGCAAGACGACCAGATGATTGATACCCACAAGCAAGAATCAACATATCTATAAACCCTTTCACCATTTTCATCAAATCTTGAAGAGACATATCTGGGTATGACCAAACCGCCATTTTCTTACAATCTCAATATCCCGTGCTTTTCCCGCCTTTAAGGTGAAGTTATGTTCTTTCTTTGTATTTCTTTTTCTCGTTTTTTTAAACAGTACTCCCTCCGTCCTAATTTATAGGACACTTTTTTTTTTTGTTGGATCGGTCCAATAAGAATAACAGCCTTTCTATATTTATTTTTTTATTTTTTGAAAGATAACCAAAACAATAAGAAACTAGCCTGAAAATAAGCGAGGGAATGAGACCCCAACAACTCTCCTGCAGTATTCGAAGAAATGCTAGAAAGCACGTGTGAATGTCATTCAAATCGAGACTTTCGACTAAACGCTAAATTGGCTAAACCATCAGCAACCGAATTAGCCTCCCTGTAAATATGGGCAACAGAAACCACTCAGCTCCTAGCCAAGAGGTGACGAATGCGGTTGACAATATCACAGTTCCTAGCCAAGATGGAGCACAGTTCTTCCAGCCTGCAACACCTGAACTACACTAGCATTATCAACTCGCAAGGCAACTTTCTACATTTTGCTAACTTTAAATTTACCTTTTTATCTTTAATAAAATAATTTATAACCACACAAATTTCCATGATTTATTTTAGATCATAAGTTTCAAAAGCTTTTCTTTATTTCTTAAGCTTCGTGTCAAGTCAAACACCTTCATATAAAATGAAACGGAGGAAGTACTAGTTTACGTACGTTGCACTTGAATTTTGCTTCTCCTAATAAATGTGTATATAATTTAGAATAAGAATGGATTATGAATATAGAGTTGAATCCACACGGAGGAAGTACTAATTTTAGTGTACTTAGATTGCACATGAATTTTGCTTCTCTTAATAAATATGTGTATATAATTTAGAATAAGAATGGATTTGTTTACCCCGAATTTCGGTAACAATTGAATTTATAAGTGAGGTATAGGATATGTGGATGAATTTTAATCTACTTTTGGTTGATACGAAATATGTATGGACTTGTTTGTTATGATATATATATATATATATATATATATATATATATATATATATATATATTGGATCGGATCAACGGCCACGTTCGTATTGGATCGTTAGTAACCGGACCAACGGCCACGTTGAGTTTGGTTCGGAGAAACCGGACCATCGACATACTTCTTATCTCGGGCAGTGCCGCCCTTCGGTGCAATCCCCCGGTCTGACGAAAGGACCGAACATACTCGTGCTCATTTGGACTTGCCCTCGGCCCCCGGTCTCACCGGTCTTACATTTACCCGATTTTTACCGTATACAGATAGTCCCCACACTTTCCGGACCATAGTTTTATCGGAGTAACGGGAAGTGGATAAGTCATTAAACCGGTGGTTCCATAATCTCGTTCTTATCTTCTAATTTGGCGGGAACAATTATGTCACGTCCTTCTGACATCGGCCACGTGTCTCGTCCCGAATGGCCGACCTCAGGAACCGCCATAACGCACGTCGCTTCATATCATGTCTCATTAATTGTGGGACACGTGTCATCGCCCGATTGGGTGCCCTCTGTAATCGCTACAGTACAACGCCTATATAAGGCCCAAAGCTTTGTCATTTTTTCATTTTCACTTCTTCACTTACTCATTCTCTGCTCCTTTGTGTCTTGCTTTCTTGATCGCAAGGCCTCTCCAACTCTTCATTTGTTGTTTTGATAATAAGAGCATTCTTTGCTAAGCCTTTCATTTGTTGTTTTGCATCTTTCAACTGTCTCTTCCATCCTCCTAACATTTCCTCCATTGTTTCGTTTTTGAATTTTCCATCAGCCACTTCAAATTCTCAAATCTTCTTACCCACTCTTTCACACCTTCCAAATGTCTGCCAACACCGAATCTACTTTCCAGAACGTTCCCTCGATTTCTTCTCAGGGAGCGGAGCCAGCCTCAAAACCCGAGGGAAAAACATTTGTTAAACCGATTGCTTTGGACATAGTGCCGTCCAAACCCAACTACATCCACGAATTTGACGTCGAGAAGCCATCTCCAATCGCGGATAGGGGTTTCGACGTAAGGCGATACCCTTCGTCTATTACGGAGGATCTCCTCTCTCGGGTCCGAGCCGATTGCGGATGGGATAATCGTTTGGTGCAAGTGTTCGCCCCCGAGCCGGACGAGTCTATTACCGATCATAAAGAAGGTTTCCTATACATTTACACGTATTCGTTTACGCTCAAACTCGATCCTCCAATTGATCCGGTTATCTTGGAGATGTGCCGGACGTACAACGTGACCTTGGCCCAAATTGGGCCGATTATTTAGAGGACCGTAGCCTGCCTCCGATTACTGGCCAATAACGTCATCAGGGAATTCATGATGGCGCACTCCATCCGGTTATATTCCCCGAGGCTCTTCCGGGGGAGCGTGATAAAGCTCGCCAAGCGAGGTCGGAACCCGGTCTTTTCCAAACTCGACGAGGAAAGAGATCGAGGATGGTTGGAACGTTATGTCCGGGTAAGGACCGCGGACAATATTCCGGCCAATCACATGCCCTTTCCGGAGAGGTGGAACGATAGGCATAAGTTTCTCAGTTCTCCCTTCTATAATTATAAGTTTCTCAGTTCTCCCTTCTATAATTATTCTTCCTCCACACTTGTCAACATTTCCTCTCTTGTATACATGTGATTTCTCCGCCTTTTTTTTTTTATATATATTAGCCGAGGCATGGATACCTCCAGCCGTGTCACACCCTAACCTTATTAGGGTGTGATGGGCACCCGACCCCACATCCGGAGCCGAGCGAACCCACAGACTCTTATTACGCACATAATTTTTTTTTTTTTTTTTTTTGCTTCAAATAAAGATAAAATTGCAAAATATAACTTTCAGAAATAATTCTTTTCGTTGCTTTCAAATTACATAAATTCTATAGTCAAACAAAACCAATCACATATGACGTATCGGCTGATGAAGCGCTTATGACCGATAACCAACACCCATTACGCCGTTCGCAAAGTCTCTAACATAGGTCCGGTAAATCACAACAAACAAACTCGACTTGGCGACCCTCCGGAGAATGGGCTGCTGCATCTCTCGCCGGAACACCTCCACATAATAACCGGCTAAATGCAGGAGTACTGCGTGGCATGAAACGCGCGGCCCGAAAGACGGGGGGTCGGCACGGAAAATGTGCGAGCATGTAAGGCATGCGATACGGAAAACGAGAACCATAGCGCAATAAACGGGACTAAAGATAAGTACATTAGTCAAATGCCGGACGCTATTTCTCGGACACGAACGAGACATACTCCGTCTCCATAAAACCGGAAAGGAGTACGAGAGGGTAAATAAGTCGGTAGTACTAAAATGCTTATTTTACAATTACGGATCGCATGTCGAAGAGGTACGGAAAATGCGTAGCGCACCGGTGATGTCACACGTCGGACGGAGAGCGAGAACGTACGTAAAGCTCGGACGAGGTCATATATCGGACGAACTATCGAACGTGCCGAACTACATCGAACATGCCCGTAATCGGAGTCGGACATACGGCCGTGTCGGACGGAGTTCGTGTCGAGTCGGACGTACGGAAGTATGCCGGACGGATCCATGAACGAGCCGGACGTACGGAGATACATCGGACGATTCGTAATCAAATCGAAGTATGGAGGCATAATAGGCGGAGCCTCGTCAAAATGGAGATGCGTCGACTTACAAAATCGTCATCGGAAGTGTCCGACATATCAAAATGCTTGTTTTCGGACCACGGATTATGCATAACAGATCATATATCATCATAAGCATAAGGCGATAACGGATCCGACCCTCCGAGTGAGGACGCGGTAACGAACCGACCTACAGCGGGACGCGGTGAACGGACGAGGATCATATGCCATCCGGCCCGCCGTCACATCGTCGGATCATAATATCATATGCATAAACGAGCCGAAGCCCGCCTATGAGGGACGCGGTGAACAATGCGAGAGAAAGAGCACGATAACGGCCCCCGGCCGGGACGCGGTGAACGGTACATATACGGCTGACATGCGCCGATAACGGATCCTGGCCGGGACGCAGGTGAACGGATAACGTATCGAGCCTTGCACGGCGGCAGGTAGTGAGAAACCACGCACATAAATCCGGACTCGGTGAATAGGTATGCGTGAGCATCGACATCGAGGGTTCGTAACAAGTTTCGGGTCCTTTCGAGTTAGTATAGGAAAGTTGAGAGCATTTTAGAATACAGAAACCTCTTCGGACTTTTTAAGCGATCCGAGATCGTACATGAAGAACGTAAGACTTACAGAGACACCCGTATCAGAATACTCATATCGGAGTTTTCATATCGGATTGCTTATACCAGAATACTTAGATTAGAATACTTATGTCAGAACATACATATATCAGAATAGGATGCTTATATCAGAATACTTATGTCGAAATATTTACATCGGAATGCTTTTATCAAAATATTCAAATCGGATCATTCGTGCGCAAGAGCGGTCATATATCGAGAATAAGTCCAACCTAATACTTATATACGAGTTGAGATTCTTATATCAAATTCGGAACGATAGTCAAAGGTTTCCTTAATTATCTTACGGAAATAAGGCAAATAAAACAATACAATTAAATCTCGGGGATTGTGGGCCCACTTCGGGTCAAATGAGGTGGCGTACCCAATTTACGTATTTTACATTTCATAATATCACTCGTGATAGTTTTAAGGTAGTCGGGTCCCATTAGTTCAAGTTCTGTGTGTTTAGACAACTTTTCCAACCATTAGCAACATATTTAATTCAATTCTCCGAAAGAAAAGGGGTACAATTTCGGACGTGGATTCCGAAGGTAGAGTTGTCCCCAAGGTCCAAATTCAAGCCTAACATATCTAGGACATGCCAAGAGAAAGAAAGGGTAAGCCTTACATACCTTTTCCGTTTCTTAAGCTTCTCCAAACCTCGAATCCGTTTTCTCCAAAATCTATAAATGGTCATGTTTACCAATTGCGAGTTGTAGCTTCCAAGAGTTCAACTTGAATTCATGTTTGTCATTGCTAAATTTCGGCATAAAGATTCCCCCCTACACACATAGCATCCCGAGATTCTATCCCGACCAACAATACCTACGTAAAAATCAGAATGGAACTCGGCCAACAAATCAACAACAACAACCCAACAACACAAGCAATCATTATGAGACACAATATAGCATAACTAGTTTTCTTTCCAACATAGTGCAATAGCTTTCATTCTAACTTCATATTTCCAACTCAATACCAACATTCTCATATTCATTTCAACTACATATATTCAAACTAATATTAACGATCGCATATTCAAATAACAATCCAAGACCATTCGAACGCGATTCAAGAACATTCCAAGTAATCCATACAATATTCAAATAGCCCCAACAATGTACTACTCCACCCGAAACTATCTAAACTTGGCAAGAGCAACACAATGCATTCTTTTCTTCCAAATTCGTAAACTACGTCAACAATCCATTCGTTAGCAACTTCATTTTCATGAATTCAAGAAATCATATTAATATCACATTATCGTCCGATTCAGCCCGCACAACTATAACTTCGACTTGGATCATTAAGACTTCATTTTTCATCGTATAATTCATAACGACGACGACCAAAATACTACATCACATTAGTCCCACATGCTTACACCAAATCAGCCCACTTTCGGCCAAGCTTCAACATATATAATCTCATAAGTTTTATTCATTTTCTACACATTACAACAACACGCAAATATGCAACATTCAAACAACTCTCCTTTACAACACCACTCTACACGGCCACACATGCACATGCAGCCATACTTCATCTTTCACACTTTCATGATTTTAATTCATTTCCACACTTCACAACACATACAAACCATCCACAACACATGAAAAATAAGATTGAACCTTACCTCTCACTCTTGCTCTTCACTCGGCTAGCTTATTCTTTGTAAGAAAGAATGTTTTTCTTGCTTCAACAATTATTCCATGGTGTAGAGGACCTCTCAATTAGTATGAAAGCTAGAAGAGAAGGATTTTTCATGATTAATATCCTTGGTTCTCTCTCTCTCTCCTCTCGGTTTGAATATGGCCGAATGGCCATGCTTTGAGTTTTCTCAAGTTTTCTTGAAATTTCTAAGGCATCAATGATGAATTGCCTTCTAATTCCTTCACACACACATATATATATATATTAAGGGGGGCACGCCATATGTGCCCCTATTTTCCTCCAAATTATTTTTCAAATTCTCTCTCTAACTCTCTAGAGTTTTCTTGAATAATAATAATAAGGATGATTTAATTAATCATCTTTCATAAGCTTGTCCTATATATCCGTACGTGGCCCATGGCCCACCTACATAATATGACCACATAGTCATTAATTTCATAGAATGACCAACTTTCAATAATTAACCTTTGTCCCAAATTTTCCTTAACGCTTCCCTCCAACGAAATTCATAAGCCATTTGTTGTAAAACAAAGTCGGGAAATAACCTTGCCCATAACTCTTCGCAACCAACTTAAAAATATTCCGACGTGCGAAATGCGAGATATAACAAGCCGTCCGGAACCTTTCCGTATGGGTTGGAGTAATCATCAGCCAACACACTCATGAACAACGGACATGGGGGGACCTGTCGCGTGGCCGATAGGTTGCCAAAAATCACAATAATCTTCTCTTTGATTTGGTATTTATTGCATCCTCCCCCTTTTTCCTTTTCTTTCTATAACGCCTTCGGTATTCAGGCTTACCCAAGGCTCGGTAGAGCCAAGACCAGAACCAACAGCCGAGCCTGCTGCTGCTGCACCGGCTCCTGAATTTGATACGGCAGGATCATCTCGGCTTATTGCTGCAGCCGGTAAGAGACGGAGAAAGCCCTCAGCCAAAAGGCAAAAACCAAAGAAAAGGGCGAGGAGCGTTGTTCGTACTCTGAGGGATGAACCAGAGTTCGACGTTCTTATTTAAAGGGTTGGTGAGGGCCCTTTCGTCGCCACTGTTCCGGAGGAGGAAGCCACCGTTTCTCCCTTTCCTACAACTGAGGAAGGACCTTCCATTCCGGCTCCGCACACAGGTGGGGAAGAAATTCTTTTTCCAACTCCTCTAAGGTCAATTAAATTTATTGACATTTCATGTGACGGTTCACCCAAAGAGATTCCCCTGCAGAGGCCTAGAAGATCCGGGCCTTCTTCGAATATTGAGGCCGAACAAAGAGCAGAGTCAGCCCTCGACACCGAGGCTCCAATGGATACTAACCCACTGCCCAGTGGTGACCAAGCTGCAACATCCAGGCGGTACAACTCCACCGAGGCTATTGGGGGCTGTTAAGGCTTCTCTACTCTTCGTGCCGAGGTCCGATAACCTAGACGAAATATTCTCGGATATCCACCTGCAATCGGAGAGGCAACCGGGTTCGGACATCTCCCTATTCCTCGAGCTACGGGGGTAGTTAGCCGGGCTACCAAAATAGGTGCAAGAGATAGTCTTGTAGGTATCTTTTAGTCTTGTAGGTATCTTTCCGCCCCCTAGTGTGGAACCGAGAAGGACGAGGTTGGTCGTGGTCACCGTCCCCGAGAATTGTAGCTTTTTGTCCCGTCCCGTGGGAGTAGCAAGTTATTCGAGGCCTCTTATTTCGGACTCAAATAAGAGAAAGATGGCCGAAGTCCCTTGGCAGTGCCTTATTAATGAAGGCATGCACGCAGGCAACCGAGTAAGCTTAACATCCGATCTTTCCGTAATTCAATGTGATCTTCAACTGTAGCTTTATCCAAATTAACTTGATTTGTTTCTTCTGCAGAGTGTTGTGCTCGTCAATGAGGGCTTTATCCGTGCCCAACACGAGGTCGACGACTTAAAGGACCAGCTGGATGCCCAGGGCCAAGAAATGGAGAAGTTCCAGCACCTTCTGCAAGAAAAAGAAGACCAATTGAGCCGGGCTGTAGCTCTTTCCAACCTTCAACCCAAGCTCAAAGCGACGAAGGCCGAAAATCTTCGTTCGAAGGCCGAATTGGCCGAAATGGTTGAAAAAAATCGGCTCCTTGAAGCGGATAATGCCGACCTTAGCCAAGACAATGCCCGTTTTACTTCGAGGCTCGGTGAACTTGAGGCCACTATCTCCCAACTTCGAAGTGAACTTGATTCGGTCAAGGCCGATGCCGTGAAGATGGCAGAGAGGCATCGGCTGCTAGAATCCGAGAACGCTAAAGAAAAGGAAAAGTTGAGGGTGGTCGAACAGAAAGTCGAGGCTCGAGCCCGGATTAGTGATGAGCTCAAGAGAAAGTTCGAGGAGGCAGCCGAGGCCAATGACGTGCTTCAGGCCAAGCTTGAGTCGGCTAACCAAATTCAAAGAGTTCTTCTCGAAGAGAGATCCAAACTAGCGGCTAAATTGGCAAAAGCCAAGGCTGACTTAGAAGAGTCTCTTAAGGATGTGGAGGCTATCGAGGCTCGTACTACGATTTGGTCGAGTATGAATGGTGGAAATCCCGGAGGTCTACCCTTGAACAGCTCAACAAGGATTAGGGGACCTCCAGGCTCGGATACTCGAAGCCAAAGCAATCGAGGAAGAGGCTAAGAAAGCCCTTGATGCTGAGTCTGAGGATTCCGAGCGAACGGTTTCCGAGAACTCCGACCGTACTGGGTAGATCAGGGCCTGCACTAGCCTTTATTTTGTTTTTACCTTTGGGTTTGTTTTTGCTATTTGACTTGTGGAAAGTTCAAATGTAAAAACCTTTCATATATCAAATGAGCATTTCCCTTTTGATTGTCTCTTCATTCTTTTATTCGAATGCTTGTTATGACATTTGCCTTAATCACTTATCCCGTTAGGAATAATCAAAGGTTCGGAGCCATTTTTTTTTTTCCGGACTGTACCTAAATGTTGGCTTTTCTCTTCGTTCGGCACATTTTTGTCCGAGGATTTGATCGAGTGATTTTCCCGCGGGACTTATTTATGCTGTGAATTCAGAAGTCTCCGAATCACGTTAGGCATTTTAGGGTCGAGGTTTTTCGACCGCTTACTTATCATAGATTAGGTTCGGACACCTGATCCCTGCCTTGACAAATTTTGATACGGCAGTCCCCATTCGAGGGTATTAGATTTTGGCTCGGTTCAACGCGACCTTGTTGCCTTTGTCGAATTTCGATGGTAGCCCCCGGTGTAGGGTATTTAATAAAAAGATGCTGAATTTCGACGGTAGTCCTCGGTATAAGGTATTTAATAAGAAGACATGTCCGAGATGAATTTTTCATAATTTTCTTTATATTGCAAGTATTTGCACGTACATAATATGAAGACTTCATCCGTTTCCTTCTGTGTTTTGCCGTAGCAAATACTAAGTGGACATGATTCGTTTTTGATCATTTGGTCCTTACGTCGAAACCTAATACAGAAGGTCAGGGATTAGATAAGGATAAGAACTATAAAATTTCGAGGACTTTTCCAGGGTAGCACTTAACAGTGTTCCTTCATCTGCTTTTTTGAGTTAAACTCATTTTAACTTTCCGGGGTAGACCTCGATGTGGGTATGATAGTTCCTTAGTGTTTATCCGAGCTGCGTGATCGGGTAAGCACTATCAAGTCCCCACTCGAGGGGTGGACCCCGAGTTCCCGAATACTTTGCCTCGCTTTCATAAAGTAACACGTTGTACTTGTTGCCTCATTAAAAATCTTGTCGGAAAACCCACTTCGGGACAAAACCTTACTAAGGAAATGAGTGCAACACATGTTTTCAGACCTAATTTCGTTCGGTACTCAGCTTTCTACAAAAAAAAAGACGGGTTAACAATAAAAAATAATCACAAGGGTTGACATCCATACCT
Organism: Lycium ferocissimum; assembly: GCF_029784015.1. NCBI lineage: Eukaryota > Viridiplantae > Streptophyta > Magnoliopsida > Solanales > Solanaceae > Lycium > Lycium ferocissimum. Next base: position 16,680,890 of record NC_081342.1, on the reverse strand, counting down.
TAGCAGTAGTATCTCTTTAAATGAGCCATATTCCAGTTATTGCGCAACCGTTGTCCGTCCATGGATTCCAGCTGGTACGACTCTTTGCCCGTTATTCCTGTTATCTTGTACGGCCTTCCCAGTTTGGACCTAACTTCCCGTCATTGGGATTCTTGGTTTTCAAAGTAACTTTCTGAAGCACCAAGTCTCCAACTTGGAAATGCCGAAAATTGACCCTCCGGTTGTAGTACCTCTCCATTCTCTGTTTCAGAGCTGCTATACGGATCAACGCATTTTCGCATAGTTCGTCTGCTGGGTCGAGTTTTATGGCCATGGCCTCCTCGTTTGACCCTTCGGTGGCGTATTTGAACCGGAGGCTCGGTTCGCCAACTTCTACTAGATCAGAACTTCGGCCCCGTAGACCAACGAGAGAGGCGTTTCTCCCGTGCTTGATTTTGACGTAGTTCTGTAAGCCCATAATACCTCCGGTAGCACTTTCCTCCATTGATGTTTCGATGTTTCAAGTCTTTTCCTTAGATTTTAAATTATTGTTTTGTTCGTGGATTCTGCCTGTCCGTTTGCACTGGGGTGATACGGAGTTGATACGATTTTCTTGATCTTCAACCCTTCAAGGAAATTATTGACCTTACTACCAACGAACTAAGAGCCGTTATCACAAGTTATTTCAGTCGGGATGCCAAAACGACAGATAATATGGTCCCATATGAAGCCAATAACCTCCTTTTCTCTAATCTTTTCGAAGGACTGCGCTTCAATCCATTTTGATAAATAGTCAGTCACAAAATAAAATGAAACGGGTCTTACCTGGTGCCCATGGCAAAGGACCAACAATGTCCATTCCCCACTTCATGAAAGGCCAAGGTGATATCACCGGGTGTAGCAACTCCCCGGGCTGATGGATTATTGGGGCATGCCTTTGACACCCGTCGCATTTTCGGACAAAATTCTTCGCGTCATCCTCTATCCGGTTCCAGTAATAACCGGCTCTGATAATTTTTCGAACCAAGGCTTCTGCACCGAAGTGATTACCATAGGTACCCTCATAGACTTCTCTCAATACATAATCGGTTTCCCCGGGACCCAAACACTTGGTCAGGGGTCCGAAGAAGGACCGTCGATACAATTGACGTATCTATTGCTGCAGAACCGTGCCGCTTTGGTCCCGAGTGACCGTGATTCTTTGGGTCACTCGGGAGCTTTCATGTTGCAAGTAGTCGATGTATTTGTTGCGCCAATCCCAAGTTATACCCATCGTGTTTATCTCAAAAGATGACCATTTTCTACCGCCAAATTCATCAACCGCACTATGGTACCGAGGTTGATTTTTCCCCTTCGACCGAAGAGCCCAAATTGGTCAATGCGTCGGCCTTTTCGTTATTCTCGCTCCCGGGTACATGCTGCATGTTCCACTTTTTAAACCGGTGCAGTATCACCTGAGTTTTCTCCAAATATCTTTGCATACGTTTCATCCTTAACCTCGAAGACGCCATTCACTTGGTTAACGACCAAGAGAGAGTCGCATTTTGCCTCGATTACTTTGGCCCCCAGACTCCGAGGTAATTCCAAACCTGCAATCATAGCCTCATACGCGGCTTCATTGTTAGTCAATTTAATAGTTCTAATCGACTGCCTAATGGCATCACCGGCGGGGGTTTTAAGGACGATGCCCAACCCGGAACCTTTTTAGGTTCGAGGCCCCGTCCCGTGTAGAGACCGTATACCCGAAGCCTTTCCGAGGTTAGCAACAATTCTTTCTCGACCTCGGAATTATGGCGGGGGTAAAATCGCCACAAAATCGGCCAAAATTTGAGACTTAATGGTCGTCCTAGGCTTATATTCGATATCATATCCGCTAATCTCTACGACCCATTTGGTCGCCTACCCGATAATTCCGATTTATGTATGACATTTTATGGGTAAGTAGTTACTACGCATATCAGATTGCATTGAAAGTAAGGTTTCAGCTTTCTTGAAGCACTTACCAATGCCAAGGCCAACTTTTCAAGGTGGGGATAACGAGTCTCCACATCCCCTAAAGTCCTACTCACATAATATATTGAAAATTACGTACCTGCTTTTTCTCGGACAAAAACACCGCTTACCGCTACCTCGGATATGACAAGGTATAGAAACAACTACTCGTCTGCCTTCGGTGTTTGCAACAGAGGCGGACTCGATAAGTATCTTTTTAATTCCTGCAAAGCTTTTTGGCATTTCGGTGTCCAGGCGAAGTCATTCTTCTTCTCGCACGAGAAGAAATCGACGACTTTTATCCGAAGACCTCGAAATGAAACTACCCCGTCGCTATCCTTCCTAATGAGCCTCTACACTCCCTTTGACGTTATTCACCACCTCAATATCCTCGATGGCTTTGATCTTGTCCGGGTTAATTTCAATTCCCCGGTTCGACACCATGAAACCCAAAAATTTGCCAGATCGAACACCGAAGGCACATTTCTCCGGGTTAAGCTTCATGTTGTATTTGCGAAGTACATCAAAGGTTTCCTGCAAATGTTTTAAATGGTCCTCTGTTTCTAGGGACTTGATCACCATGTCATCAATATAAACTTCCATTGTTTTTCCTATTTGTTCTTCGAACATTCCATTAACTAGGCGTTGGTAAGTTGCTTCGCATTTTTTTGCCGAAAGGCATGACATTGTCAATAAGTCTCATATTGGGTAATAAAAGGACGTTTTATCTTGATCCTCCGGGTGCATCCAGATTTGGTTGTACCCGGAGTAAGCATCGAGAAAAATTAACATCTCATGCCCGACCGTTGCATCGATCATTCGATTAATGTGAGGCATCGAAAATGAATCCTTCGGACATGCTTTATTCAAATCCTTATAATCAACACACATTCTAAATTTATTACCTTTCTTCGGCACCACCACTACATTAGCTAGCCAATTCGGATATTTTACCTCCCGGATAGAGCCTATTTTTAAAAGCTTCGTTATCTCATCTTTTATAAAGGCGTGCTTCGGCTCTGCCATAGGCCTCGTTTTTTGCTTCACCAGGGAAAATCTCCCATCGAGGCTGAGCTTATGAGTCGCCACCTCCGGTGGCACACATGTCATGTCTATATGGGACCATGCAAAACAATCGGCATTAGCTTGAAAAAATTTAATTAGCTTGTTCCTGAGCTTCGAGGTTAACCCCGTTCCCAGGTATACCTTTCTGTTCGGTAGATGTTTCTGTCCGGTAGATGTTTGAACAAGATGACTTGTTACAGCTCCTCCACGGTAGATTTGGTTGCATCCGAGTCATCCGGTAATACAAACGGTCTGGGTACGTTGAAATCATCCTCTTCGCCCACCAGGTCCGACCCCTTCTACTCCGCTTTCGAACCCGTAGCCTTTAGTTGCTATTTGGCGTCCTTGCCTCCGATTAATTCATCATCCCTTTGATCCGTCCTTTTTGGAAGAAGTGGCGCTTCTTCGACCACGAACATCTCCCTTGCAACTGGCTGTTCACCTCGGATAGTCTTTATCCCCTCCGGGGTAGGGAACTTCAGCAACTGATGTAGTGTTGATGGTATTGCTCTCATGCTATGAATCCACGGTCTGCCTAGCAAAGCATTATACTTCATATCTCCCTCGATGACATAGAATACCGTCTGTTATATGGTGCCGTCGATGTTGACCGGCAAAGAAATCTCTCCCTTCGTGATTTCACTTGCCGTATTGAACCCACTGACTACTCGGGCCACCGATATAATCTGGTCGAGTAGCCTTAGTTGTTCTACCACTCTCCACCGGATCCGGTGTTAGCCGAGCTACCTAGGTCAATCAAAATACATTTAACTTGTGATTTGAAAATAAGAATAGAAATTACCAATGCATCATGCGGTTGAACGATGCCTTCGCATTCTGGCCGAAGGAGATGGAACCCTCGGGCACGTAATCCCAGCTGCGCTTCTCACGCATAACGAAACCTTTGTTCACTTCATCACCGCCCCTCGTGCGAGCATCTGTTCCCCCAATTATCATATTGATTACATGTTGAGGTTCCACCGGCTCGTCCCGTTTGTGAGATTCCCTTTCCTTGTAGTGGCTTTTAGCTCGTTCACAAAGGAATTCTCGAAGGTGGCCATCCTTCAATAAGCGAGCCACCTCCTCCCTTAGTTGGCGACAGTCCTCAGTTCTGTGCCCATGGGTTTCATGATATTCACACACCACGCTTGGGTCCCGTTGACCCGGGTCTGACCTCAATGGCCTCAGCCATCTTGCTTCCGTGATACGACCGATAGCCGAGACGAGATCCGAGGTATTGATGTTGAAGTTGTACTCTGATATCCTCGGTAAATCTTTATTGCTAGCCAAACTCCCGGCATTGCTTCTAAATGACCTCGACTATTCGACGGGCGCTCGACCCGTTTATCACCCCGATCAGAGAAGTGACTGAGGCCAACCCTTAATTTTTCTGACCTGAAGCTCGATTTTTTCGAATGAGAGTATGGCAGGTATATTTTTCTCGATGATCGCATCTCCGGCTCATAAATTTTGCTCGATCTTTCAGAGCTTTTGCTCATATTTATGGGTCCCGGGAGAAGCTCCAGTTAGTCATCCTCTACCCGAATCTTTGATTCATACCTGTTATGAACATCTGCCCAGGTTACAGCCTCATATTCCAACAAATTTTCTTTCAGTTTGAATGAGGCCATCGAGCTTCGAGGGTTAAGCCCTTTGGTGAAAGCTTATGCAGCCCATTCCTCCGGAACCAGAGGGAGCTCCATCCGTTCCCTTTGGAAACGGTTCACAAATTCTCGTAACAACTCATCATCCCTTTGGGTTATGCGGAAGATGTCTGCCTTCCATGCCTCGCACCTTTTAGCCCCGCATGGGCTTTTATGAACGCATCTGCAGCATTTCGAGCGAAGTGATTGAATCTTTCGCGTATGGTCATACAAGGTCAACGCCCTTTCGATAGGTTTCCCAAATTTTTTCAACAAAACGGACTCAATTTCATCCTCTTCGACATCATTGCCTTTTATGGCACAGGTGTACGAAGTCACGTGCTCCTGTGGGTCTGTTGTACCGTCGTATTTCTGGATATCCGGCATCTTGAACCTTTTCGGGATCAACTTCGGAGCCGCACTTGGAGGGAAAGGCCTTTGAATGTACCTCTTCGAATCCGGCCCTTTTAGAATCGGCGGAGCCCCCGGGATCTGATCCACCCGAGAGTTATACGTTTCCACCCTCTTCTCCGTTGAATCTACCCGCTTTGCCAAGGTCTCGAGCATCTTCAGAACTTCGGTGGATGAACCGGCTCCCGATCCATTACTCTCGACTATCCGTGTTTCATCCCTCCTTGGTTCGGTGATATCTTTTGACCTTTCCGGAGCTGCCTTATCATTTTTGCTTTGCAGCTGAGCTATTGCAATTCCCTGTTCCGCTATGACGGTTCCCTATTCCTGCAACATTTCAAAAATTAAACGTAAGTTAATCTCATCCGGAGTAGCCGGTGCTTTCCGGCCTTGGGCCCGAGATAAAGTAATTGAGTTGTGAGTATTCAAGGGATCAGTGGTCGGTAAGGTGGCATTCTCCTAGTTCACGGTGTTCTCCTCTCTCGAGGCTCTTCCTTAAATCACCGAGTTTCGGTCGATTGGATCCGCAAGCGTAGGTTTCATAACCACCGTTCTCCGGGCCACAATTTTGTTGTTGTTGACATGATCAGACAGTCCGCTGCTTGCCATTTGGTCCGTTTTTTTAAGAAATTAGCAAAAGACTCCTTAATCAAACGGGTAGAAGGAGGTAGAAGCAAAGATCAAAAAACCACTATTATCCTAGCCCCACGGTGGGCGCCAAACTGTTTACCCCGAATTTCGGTAACAATTGAATTTATAAGTGAGGTATAGGATATGTGGATGAATTTTAATCTATTTTTGGTTGATACGAAATATATATATTTGTTTGTTAGATACATATATATATATATAATGTATATATATATATATGATTAAGCTAGTATATATATATATATATATATATATATATATATATATATATATATATATATATATATATATATATATATATATATATGGCTATATATATATATATACATATATATGTATATATATACATATATATGTATATATATATGTATATATATGTGCTAATGCCGTAAATAAAATGATATTGGAGAGAGATATATACATATATATATATATATATATATATATATATATATATATATATATGTATATATACATATATACATATATATATATATATATATATATATATATATATATATATATATATATATATATATATATATATATATATATATATATATATATATATATATATATATATATATATATATATATAGCAATGTATTTATTGAATGGATGAATAAAGCTAAAACCCTCGAACTAAAAGAGAGAGAGAGAGAGAGACAATATATATTTTTATTACAATGTTCTAGATACGAAAAAAATCTGTCTTCAAAGTGGGATAACGCTCTATTTATAGGCCCTTGCCTCGTGGGCCTTGAATACAATACAAAGCCTTTTAAAATCCAAAAAGGATAAGGTCGGACCAACTTGACCTACGGTTATCAATACTCAACGGTCTCTGGTTCGGAGAAACCGGACCAACGGCCACGTTCAATAGGGATGGAGAAACCGACTCAACGGCCACGTTCGAGTTTGGTCTAGAGAAACCGACCAACGGACATACTTCTCTTATCTCGTGTCCACATCTTGTGCAATCCCCCCTGTCCGAAGAAAAGACCGAACATACTCGTGCTCATTCGGACTTGCCCTCGCCCCCGTCCGTCGGTCTTACATTTCTTACCCTAAGCATCGTATACGGATTATGAATAGAGTTGAATTCGTAATACTCCCTCCGTTTCAATTTATATTAACCTATTTCTTTATTAGTCCGTGCCAAAAAAATGACCTCTTTTTATATTTGGAAACAATTTACTTTTATCCAATGATTTATAGCCACACAAAATATATGTGACTTATCTAACACCACAAATTTAAGTCTTCTCTATTTTCTTAAATTCCGTGCCCAGTCAAATGGGTTCACATAAATTGAAATGGAGGGAGTAAGAATTATGAATCATAATATGCCTTACACAATACTTGGCTCAGTTTAGGTTACAAGAACACATATCAGACAATTCAGATAGTTATTTTGATTTATTTATTAAAAAGCCACTATAAGTTAAAAGTCAAAAGTCATAGGTTGGGAGTATTCAACTTTTAGTTTTTAGCTTATGTTTATTTTTTATTTTTTTACCTAAAAATAAATGCTTAAAAGCCAAAAAGCACTTAAAATAAGCTAATTCAAACACCCTCCTAGCAAAGAAAGAAATACATGTCCCACACAAGTACTCTGATGCCTTATTTTTTTTTTTTTTAATTATTCTAACATGATTTAACCAATTGGCCTATATATGAAAAACTAATATAAAAACACAAAATCCTATTGAGAGAATAATCCCTCCCTAAATAAGACTCTTTAACGACTATATCAGCGATTCGCCTGCCTCTTCGATGCCTTATCATGGATTCTGATATATGGGTTTTGTGTTTACTTCAGAAGCCTAAAAAGATCAAGACAATGTTTTGACTTGTATTCACACTGCCCGTACATTATAAAAATTGAAACTAGTTACGAATTTTGAGGCTGATATGTCGCTAAATAGTCGGTAGATAATAAAAAAAAAATTAGGAATAATTTCAGAAACCTCCCTCCTGGTTTGCATATATCACACTAACCTCCATTGTGATTTGAGATATTATACCAACCTCGCTTATTTTAATTCTCTTGTAACAAAACTTATTTAAGTGATATTCTTGTCAAAATTTCCCAAAAAATATCCTTTGAAACCAAAACAAAAGTGCCATTAATTATGGAACTAATGGCTGTCGAAAACTTCAGAATTTTCTTGCGTACTTTTATCAGAATTACGTAGGTATTAAAACTTCTTTTATACAGAATTAACATATTGCGTTCCTTTTCTGTTTTCATATTCCCTTTTCTGCAAGAAATTTTACTACATATGTTTTTTGTTATTAATTATGCGAGTCATTGTTGATCATTTTTCTTTATCCACTTAATTCCTAAAACTTTAGTACTATGCTATTCTGCATGTTTTAGTATGTTCGCAATGTTATACTCTATTATTTTAAAGTATCCAATTAAAATGAGTGAGCGAAACAGTGTAATGACTTATGCCTTACCTAAATACTTGCAGCTTATCTAAATAAACTTTAAAAAAAAAAGAAGTAAATCCGGTGTCATGTTTTGGTTACCGTAAAAGAAGTGATATTTCTTTTTCTTTTTTTAAGAATATAGTATTAATAAATAAGAAATTTGATGCCCGTAGTTTGGTTGAAAAGGCACTTTTGGAATATTAGGAGAATTTCATCATTTAAATAAATTTTGTTACAAGAAAATTGAAATAAGGGAGGTTGGTGTAATATCTCAAACTACAAGAAAGGTTAGTGTGATATAGGCGGGGACAGCTCAACGAAATTGGTAGCCTAAAGCCGACCTTCAAAAGGAGGCCCTAAATTTAATTAATAAAATTTATATATGATTATTTGATTTCTTTTCGTTTTTGTTTTGTAATGATCGTGTATGGTCTATCTTTATATCTTCAGCCATAGCGGATGCAACATGTAAATTTTGGGTTTATCTGAATGACTGAATCTGATACCTTTAACGCGGATCGAGCATAAATTTATGTACAAAGGAATCACTAAGATTTCAAAATTAGTCACTCTAACCCATAGTTTTACAAATACAATGAGTTCAATACTTAAGCTTAAAGATTGAACTCATAAAATTCAAATCTTGGATCCACCTCTAATCTTGATCATATTTGAACACTTGCTAGCTCCTGCAGTCAAAACTATCTAGTAACTCTATTCACCAAGGTTACGAGAATATTTTTATAACAAACATCACAATATATATAATATTGTCAATTTATCTAAATAAATTTAAATATTTACCTACATAACATTGCTTATTTTTTAAAAATAGACTCTATCATATTTGGCAAAAGACATCAAAACCCCCCCGAACTATACCCGAAAAGTCGATATCACACCTAAACTATACTAACGACCTATTACACACCTTAACTTAGTAAACCGAATTAAACTGCCCTCGACGGACCAAAAAAACTCCCAATCGGTGAATGTCGGGGGCAACACCTCGCCCCGTGATGAAGCCACGTATTAAATGAACTAATTTATTTTATAATCACGTCATAATAATATATTTAAAATAATTAAGCCATTTTAATACCCAAACCCATTTTTAACCCCCATACCCATTTTAACACCCTCAAAACCCGTTTCATCATCCTAACCCACCCAAACCCACACACACACGTACGCCCAACGTAGAAAATCAAACGACAAGACAAACAACAAATCGTTCAATATTCGTCCTAAATCATTTATTTTTATAGTTTACTTCCGCTCAATATTGTCGGATTTCATACGGCTTTTTAGTTTTTCTTCATCGTAAACCTTTAATCGAAGTGTTGGTGATTGTCCGAACTTGACGATTCCAAGTTGGGTTTTTTTTTGACGTTGGAGGGCAAAAATCGGCCGCGTTTACTACTAAAAGGTTAGTCCATTGTCTCATTTTGTTTCGTATTGTGCGATTAGAACTAGGTTTTTTTTTGCGTCTTTAATTTTTCTACAAATTTACGGTGTAAATATTTGGGTAAATGCTTGAAAATGTAAATGTCAATTTGGTTGTTGTGTATTTCATTGACTATGAAATTGAAGTATTTGTCTTTGTTTCTGTGTGGAAATATGTCTTATGAATCGATTACTTTGCGATTTTACCATGGTGGTAATTTAACGATCGGCAAAAACCCTACGTTGGTGGACAAGTAACCGAATTTACACGTATGGATTTAGATAGATTTTGTTACTTTGAATTGCTTGATTGTGTGAAAGAATTAGGGTATGACCTTCGATAAATGCACCATTTATGTTGAATTTGTCGATAGTGTGGTATTGGTGTAAATCAAATGTCATAGGGATACAACCCGAGTTGATTGCATGTTCGGGGGATGGGGATATTTTGGAGGCTTTTGTGTGTGTCACACGGTTGAAGAGCCCCTAGCGGTCCATACTTATTAGAATATGTAACCCATGTATGGAGGAGGAAAGTGATGTTTTTTTGATAAAGTGACCGGTCAAGACTTTGGGGGTAAGTGGTGTTCCATCTTTTGATGCGTTTGATCGATTAGAGAGCCATTCAATGAACCTCCTTTTGGAACTAACTCAAAATGCCCCTCTCCAACCTAACTCTCCAAGTTCTCGTCCCTGTCCTCCTCCAACTTTTGACAATACCGAATCAAACACTGCTTCTAATACTTCCGCATCAAATCCACCCTAATACTACTACCGAACCAAATCCCGCCCCTAATACTACCGTAACGTCGCATCAAATCCTACCCTACTTTTTTACGGCGGTAGTGATTTAGATTCATACTTAGATGGATTGTTTGATGAAGGAGAAGTACATAGTGAAGTGATGTAGATGAGGAGCTAAGGGGTTTTTAAGGGAGGAAGAGAGAGCTGGAAAAAGAAAAAGAAGGAAGAGGGGTGAAAGAGCTCTGCTCTCGAACATGTTAAGTTAGGTTCAGGACCAAAAGGGCCAGATGTGGGGTATGATGAATCTGAAGGTGCTAATAGAGACACCGCTGGAAGGTAAGTTAGGCAGGTGATGAGCCTTATTACCCCTCGTATGAAGCCGGTTTGAGGATCGATCCGACTTATACATATCACGATGATGATGAAGAGAGTAGTTGAACAAAGAGTAAAAGCAAAAAGAAGGAAGTTGACAAACGAGTTGTGTTTGATAAAACCTCCAAGAAAATAGTGTGGGAAACAGCCTCCCAATTTGAAAGTGTTAATGAATTTAGAACTCATGAAGTTACCAAGTATGCAGGTCCTACGAGTATGCCGCCATTGAAAAATGTATTAATGAACCTACAAGGGTAAGGGTTAGGTGTGTAGAGAGGTTGTCCTTGGCTTTTATTTACTAGTCTTGACTCTAGGACTAACAACTTTGTGGTGAAGACCTATAATCCAATTCACATGTGTGACCTACCAATAGGAACAAGCTTTGCAATACCAAATTCTTATCTAGTCACTATAATGAGAGAATAAAGGAACAACCAAACATTAGGATTTTTGAGTTGCGGCACGGCTCATTAAGAAAGAGTTAGATCTTTATGTTGGTAGGCTGTGTGTAGAAGAGCAAGAAACAAGGTTTTATTTGAGTTGAGGGGTGACCATGTTTTGGAGTTTGGGAGGATTTTAGATTATAGGGATGAGTTGTTAAGATCAAATCCGGGTAGTACATGTGTAGTTAGGCTTAGTGATGAGACATTTGAAGGTGGAAAAAAAATGTTTAGAGGATTCTACATATGTTTTTGATGAAGAAGTCATACTTAATTTGGTTGTAGGAAGTGCATTGGTTTGGATGGTTGCTTTTAAAGGGAATCTCAAAAGGTCAATTACTTGTTCTTCGTTTGTAAAAGATGAAACAATCGGATGATGCCTTTGGCACAGGCAGTAGTTGAGGTTGAGAACAAGCACAATTGGACTTGGTTTATCGAATTTTAAAGGAAGATCTTCACTGGGAGATGGGACGGACATGGTCATTATAACGTATATGCGAAGGTAAGATTTAAGTGTCAATTCACTCCATTTCATAACTCTTTACCATAATGTTCTTTTACTTTACTACGCCTATTTTTATTCCTCACGAGGTCTTGAAAGTGCATAATGAAAGGTACTTGCCCAATGTTGAACATAGAATGTGTGCTAGGCATGTTTTAGCCAATTGGTCCCAAAAATACGAGACTTGCTTGAGAGGAAGAATTGTTGTGAGGTGTGCAAAGTCAACTTTTTGAGTCTCAAATGAGCTTAGAACTTGCCTCGTATTGAAACTGGTTGGGAGAAGAATGCCTTGATAAGTTGATGTACTACAACCTTTGAAAGGTGGAGCAAGGTTTACATGAAATATACACAAAGTGTGACATTATACAACAACGTGGCTGAATGTTTCAACTCTTGATATGCGGCCGCAAGGCACAAGATCGTAATAACTATGCTTGAAGAAATAAGAGTCAAAATGATGAAGAGAATAAAGATGATGAGGAGTTTTGTGACAGTTGGATTCATGACTTTTCTCCAATGGCATTGAAAGTTCGACGGGCATGTCGCAAGGTTATGAAATGCTAAAGATTGAATGGAATTCGATACGGTAGATATGAGGTTGTTGAAGGTCATTTTAGACATATTGTGGATACGCCTAGACAAACTTGTTCTTGTAGAGCATGGATGTTGAAAGGCATCCCATGTCTCATGCACGATTCTTTGCTTTCTTCACCACAAAGAGGTTGAACCCGATGGATTACATTTCTCGGTGGTATTCAGAGATACCTATATGAAGACATATAGCTACTTTATTCAACAGCTTCTAAACTTGAAATACGTGGCCACCATCCACAAATCTCATCGTTATACCACATTAAGTGAGGAAGATGCCTGCGAGGTGCCTAAGATCACAGAGGAAAAGGCGGTGAATCCAAAAAACAGAAAAGCTTGTCCAAGGGAGTTGGGAAATGACGTACGAAGTGTCATACCCCGGGTCATAATAAAAGGAAATGTCTTAGACATCTACGTGACTGGCCCAAGTGCTGTTCGCAAGTGCCGGCCCAAGTGCAATCTGCGATTGCTGATTCGGGCTTGCAAAGTCATGGCCCCGAGTGCGCTGATGCGGCAAGAGTCTGGCTAAGCGCAATCGCAAGTTCGGTTGCTAAGTTCAGCTTGCAGTGCTGCCCAAGGTAACCGTGCTTTAACGGCCCAAGTTCAAGTTCGACCCAAGAAAGGCACCGGCTCCAACTGGTAGAGAAGGGTAGGCCAAAGGGATCAACCGAAAGGTAAATAATTTCACATTCTTCGTATGCAGGTTCGGTGTTGAACTAGTTGCTAATATTTTGGTATAATTTGTGAAAACTGTAGTTGCTACTAAAAGGCCAAAGATGGTTGGAATGGGAGTGTTGCACACACAAAGTGGAGCAACTGTCATCAATGTAAGACTGTTCTATGTTTAACAATTAAATAACATTTTCTGAAATTAAGTACCACTAACAAGTAGTTCTATTCATTTGAGCGACTAGATTGCCTAAAGTGAAAGTGGTTCAAGCATCAAATACAGTGCGGTTGTCACATGTGAAGGCAAGACAAAGCAAGTGGTGGTGTGAAATGGCAAGGAAGACGAAGCTATGACCTCCCGGCGGCTTGACAAGGAAGGAACAAAAGCGAGAGTCAAACCTGTAGACTAAAGTGTACAAATGAGCCAAGGCAATTTGCACTGCGAATTTGACCATTCTATCTCTACTGACTGTTTTTGGCAGCTGTGACTGCTTTGTGAATTTGTTTATGTAGTTTTTTAAATACTTTGTTTAGCTTGTGGATTGCATTTGGTTGGGGTTACCTTGCAAAATACATCAAATCTATATTTTGGGTACGAGTTTAAGTTGTGATTTGATGTATTTTGCCTTAACTATATGTAGTGTTTTGGTAGATATACGTATTTAAGTTTGTTTTAGGCCATTGTGATCGCACTTGAATTGGTGAATTTACTCGTGATCGTACTTTAACGTTAGTTCTTGTCTATGTAAAGTCACTCTCTTTTGATCAATGGGTATTTACCTGTGATCGCATTTAACGTTAGTTCTTTAGCCTTAATTGTTGCGATTTTGTTAGCCTTAATTGTTGGCGCGCTTTGTCATTTTTTGCACGGATTGCCCTTCGTTTGGGGTGGTCTTTAAATTTTGCCCTCAAATTTGTGGTCTTTAAATTTTACCCTTCATATCCATGGGATCCGATACAAATCTTTAAAAAGTTAAAGTTATGCCGGATCCGGCATAACTAAAAATCGCCCCTCAAGATAAAATGCTTACACTTCCCTCGGGAACTTTTAGTTAAACATAACTAAAAGTCCGCCGGAGGGGCATACAAAATTTAAATTTTGCCTTATAAGGCAAACTTTTTTTTTTTTTTGTTGAAAGTCTATTTTATTCCATCCAAAAAACTTTTACAGCACAAAGTTAAAGCCATACCAACAATCTGTACCACAGTCCTTTTGTGATGGAGCATTCAAAAGAAGGTTGGGAAAATGTTTCTTGGGTCTGCCCCTCAAGACAAAGTCCCCTCCGGCAGACTTTTAGTTAAACATAACTAAAAGTACGAGAGGGGGTATAAAATTTAAATTTTGCCTTATAAGGCAAACTTTTTTTTTTTGTTGAAAGTCTATTTTATTCCATCCAAAAACTTTTACAAAGCACAAAGTTAAAGCCATACCAACAATGTCTGCAGTCTTTTGTGATGGAGCATTCAAAATAAAGAAGGAAAATGTTTCTTGGGTACCCTACGAAGATGCAATCGGTGTGGCACTTGAATGCCAAATTTCTAAAGTCTATCAACAATTGCTAACTACTTTGTATTGCTGTGCAAAGTGTGAATTTGTATCCGGGATGGACATTTGGTTGCAAGATAATACTTTTCCATGTAACTTTGGTTTATATGCTTGAAAAAATACATATATGTGCTTCAGAGGCAAAGTTTGCCCATAAGGCATAAGTATCCGCCATCGGCATAAGTTTGGTAAATCCTTAACAAGTTTATGCCGACGGGGGCATACTTTAAAGAAGCAAACTTTTATGCGGGATCCGGCATAAACTTGTGAAGGAATTATCAAGTTATACGGAACCGGCATACTTATGCCAAGTCCGCCCATAAGGCATAAAGTATCCGGTCCGCATAACTTTGGTATTTCCTTCAAAGTGTATGCCGGGGTCCGGCATAGCGAAATTTAAACTTGCCTTGCGAATTTTTTTTTTTAAAATTTTGACCGTTATGGTTCGAATGGCAACGATTTTGTTCGGTTTTGGTCAAGTCTTGGTACACTTTTTGAAGTCATTGTACTCTTGTTTTCAGAATTCAAGATTTTGACCATTTCCTTTGCTTCTTTAAGTGAGGTGGATTTGGTGGTTAATGCTTCACCAAATCGCTTCTTATTAAATCATACTTCTTCCACTAATTCTCATTACAACCCCTCAAACCAAAATGACTACCATCCTAACAACATTTGAGAAGAAGTTAACAAAATCATACGTGGACAAGGATGACTTCATATTTCCTTTCCATACTTTCAAATTTCTTCCAAACCATGACCGTGAAGCGGTTGTTCTTCACAATGCTCACGCCTACTATATGCATATAAAGTGGGTGCATACAAGCGTCTTTGCCAAGGATGGAAGGCGTTTGTTGATGACAACGGACTGCAAAGAGGAAATGTTTTGGAATTTCAAGCTTGCGGGTCGGCGGCGCATATGCTTCTTCGTTAATAAGAAGGCACCGGAGATCGTAATCATAGAATAGGTCTCTTTATTTATTTTCATGTTTTATGCCTTCGATTAATGAAAGTTCTTTCAATGTTAAATGAAATGTTGTCTTGTTATATGCCTTATACTTACTAATTTTGAGACGCAATTGCACAAGACTAAGAATTGCACAACAACAACATTACAAACCTAACATTGCCATTTCATTTCACAAAATTCCAACACTAACAAGTTGTTTACAACACTAACAAGTGCAATGCCGCTAACGACATGCCAAACTACAACAAGAGCTTAGGGGAACTTCATTGAAACCTCTAAAAAAAAAGTTTTGAAATAGAAAA
Source organism: Lycium ferocissimum (assembly GCF_029784015.1). Classification (NCBI taxonomy): domain Eukaryota; kingdom Viridiplantae; phylum Streptophyta; class Magnoliopsida; order Solanales; family Solanaceae; genus Lycium; species Lycium ferocissimum. The sequence continues at coordinate 16,665,131 of NC_081342.1, read as the reverse complement.
CTTACTACTACAATACAAATACACAATAATGAAATCAAAAGAACTTTCTCCTTTTCTTGGACTTAGCCAACTTACTCTTCCACTTCTTCTCTTTTTCCTTCATCTTCTTAATGTCTTCTCCAAATTTTCTAGTTGAATTTCTATGTTGTTCATATCAATTTTGCTTTCCACGGAGTTTGTTGACGAGAGAAGGCTTGTAATCATCTTTTCCAAAAGACTCCAATGATGCTTCAAGTTCACCAATTCTTCCCACCAATTTAGGAATAACAAATTTGGATCTTGGATCAATGTCGACATCCTTCCAAAGATAAAAATCACATGATCTAGCACCCTAAAAATGTAATAAAATGAATTAAAAACAATCGGTCTTTCAACTTTTCAAAGGCAAATTCACTTCTTCAAAGTTCAATTTTTTGAAATAAAATTCACTTACACCATAATATGGACAACTCCAATATCTTCTACGGGGTTTCTTGGGGTCCAAGAAGTCAACAATGGCAAAAGAAATCCATGTTTGCATCGCATACATCCTTCAACTCATGATCATCCTCTCTTGCTTACAAAACTTACTTAAGCCTATTTTAGCCATTGTATAACAATCTTTAACGAAAAAGAACAAAAAAAATCAACTTAACAAGTGCTCCATACGAAATTAAAAGTACAGACAAATGCAAAAAAAAAAAAAAAAAGAGAGACGAGAAAACGGGCAAAAACAGTAGAACAAGCTAAATAAAGTTGAACTTAGTTACCTTTGATTCAAAAACAACTGGTCTTTTGCTCCGATTTGGGCGTGTTCTTCACCAAATTTAGGAGAGTTGCTGGCCTAGGGTTCTAAACGGGTATGGTAAATGTGGGTGGGTGAAGTAAATGTAGGGTGGATGAAAATGGTGTGAACGGTAATGTTAATTAGGTTTTAGCAAGTTATTTTCCATTTTTTAAAATTATCTTGGCCCTTTAACGGCTCAACGCGCTCAAAAATGTGGATAATAACGCGCACGAGTTTTGGTCACATCGAGGGGTAGTTTAATTCATTTTTACTAAGTTAAGGTGTGTAATAGGTCGTTAGTATAGTTTAGGTGTGATATCGACTTTTCGGGTATAGTTCGGGGGGGTTTCGATGTCTTTTGCCATCATATTTCAAATGCAAGCATAAACTAGCATCACTTTAATAATAATAATAATAATTTCTACAACATAGATATACAATACTAATAATATAAAAAGTGGGGCCCTTAATACGGAGAGGCCTAAAGCAACTGCTTTAGTTGCTTCCCCCTGAGCCGGCTTTGGATATAGGCAAACCAGGAGGAAAGTCTCTGAAATTATCCCTTTTTTTTAATAATTTTTCTACCTGTCACTAAACAAAATTTGTCACGAACGTTATTGTTTAGGTATAGAATCTGTGCATTGTCAATTCGTGTTCTTTTAATATAAGTAACAATACTTTAGTCATTTATAATTGCACTTCTCTAGGAAAACAACTTTGAATGTAAAATTTAATTATTGAAGCTAAGAAAGGAATTACTGGTTTTGATGAAAATTCAGGCTCGTCAAATACATAATAGATCCACTATCTTGAATTGGAAGTGGAGAAATTCTATCGAGTCCAAACCAAAAAAGAATTTCTATGGTTGTTATTATTTGGCCAAAAATAATGGTGGGGATTTTTACTTTTCCAAAAAATATTTGTCAAAGTAAAAAAACACTCAAAAAATAACAATGGATTTATTTTCTTTTTCAAAAAATAAAATAAGTGAAATATTACAAAAATTATTAAATAATAATTTGAGAAAAATAGTAAATGACTATTTCGTCTATTGTAAGTAGAGGCGAATTTATGTATGAAATTTGGGTCATGTGAACACATGGTCACTCGACTAAACTTGATATATCATGTGTATAATTCTGAAAACATATCTAATATTAACTGAAGGAACACACATGGTTAAATTAGACTAAGTGGAGCACTAATTAGGGATTGTGTTTATCTTCTCAAGGTCTCAGGATCGAACCCAAGCTCCTGCACGTATTATGTTTTCATTTTCTAAAGCAGCGTTTTAAGTTTCCTTTTCATATTATTCTAATCCTTTTTTTCCTATAATTCTAATTATCCAAAAGTAAAAAACGTGCTTCTTTTTTATATTACATCTAATGAATTTTTTCCCCTTTATTTCTAATTACCCAAATCCCAAAAGGCAAAAGAAATAAAAAAAAACCCATAGGCACTAAGCTGCAACGAACCAAAGGCAAAAGAAATCAAAAAACCCATGGCTAATGGTGAACTCATCCTCTTGAAATCCTGGATTGGCATCTGATTGTAAGTGCAACTATTTAAATCGTGATTCTCTTTTCATGAGTTCATTATTTAGACGGGTTCAATTCCAAAAATTATTCAAACAACTTATTATTAAAAGAATTAAGATAACTTAGATGTTAGAAATTACAATATGGTACGTATATTACTATTCGAGTAGGATTAGTATGGTATTAAACTACATTCTTTGAAAACACAATAAGTGCCTCATACGGGTGAGCCCTATCAAATATGTAAAATTTCATATAGTAACTTTTTGAACTAATATTAAGCGGACTCATTTTCTTTTATTAAAATTGTAAAGAGATATTCATTTAGAAGTCACGCATTTTATTGGATAATGTAACTGTTGCGGAGATATTTTTCTTATGAGTCCGGAGCCTAAAAGGTATAAAAATATACGGTATTTATCAAAAGGGGGTGCCCAAAAATTTATATACCAAAAGGGGTATATCGTAAAACATCCACGATATACCCTAAAATTTTTTTTTCACCCGACACCAAGTCAACGAAAAAATTAAAAAAAAAAAAAATTTAATTGTATAACGTGGAGTGATCCACGTTAAACAATATAAAATTGTAAAACGTGGATCAGTCCACGTTTTACAAATATATTTTTTAAAACGTGGACTGATCCACGTTTTACCTCTAAAGTTTTTTTTTTTTTTTTTTTTTTTTTTTTTTGCGAGCACTAAAAAAAAAATTTAGTAAACTTTTTTTTTTTTTTTGTAACACTTAGTGTGTTTTTTCATACTTTGACCAATGATTAATCGTGTGTGAAGACTCCGAAACGTCAATATTTTATATAGAACCTGATATTTTTTTCTGCGTACAATAATGTGGCTCAATACATCAAGGATACGTAGACGTTCGGATCGTCATTTTAGGGGTTGAAAAGGTGCCGAAGTAAGTTTTGTTTGAAAAAACTTAGTGTTTTCATACTTTGACCAATGATTAGTCGTGTGTGAAGACTCCGAAACGTCAATATTTTATATAGAACACGATATTTTTTCGTACAATAATGTAGGCTCAATACATCAAGGATACGTAGACGTTCGGATCGTCATTTTAGGGGTTGAAAAGGTGCCGAAATAAGTTTTGTTTAAGGTTTAAGTGTTTTGTTTTTTAAGGTTTTGATTTAAGCGTGTTATTTTTTAATCACGATAAAACATTATTTTGAATATAAATATAATTCTAAAAAATATAGGGAGAAAAACTAGTTGTAAAGTGGTCAAACTTTAGATGGTCATAACTTTGCGCTCGGACGTCTGTTTTACGCGTTTTTTTTTTTGAACTTGCGTATTTTTTCGAGATCTATGCAGACAAACCGCCACTAGGCGGTTTGGCCGAGCCGATTTTTAAAAAAACGCCTTTTATCCCATTCAATTTCGATTTTCCCCCAAATTGGCGTGAAATTTTCAGTTTATTTACTCATAAGATGATGATACGCAATAGATTTCAACGTAAAAATCCCAAGGTAATGTTTTGTGAATGTCAATTTCACTTCCGCGGTTTCAATTTTTTGAAAATAAAAGTGATTAATTTTCTCAACATATAAAGTTGACTAAAATAACCTTACGGTCAAACACTAAGTTTTTTTCAAACAAAACTTACTTCGGGCACCTTTTCAACCCCTAAAATGACGATCCGAACGTCTACGTATCCTTGATGTATTGAGCCTACATTATTGTACGCAGAAAAAATATCAGGTTCTATATAAAATATTGACGTTTCGGAGTCTTCACACACGACTAATCATTGGTCAAAGTATGAAAAAACACTAAGTTTTTTCAAACAAAACTTACTTCGGGCACCTTTTCAACCCCTAAAATGACGATCGAACGCATCTATGTATCCTTGATGTATTGAGCCTACATTATTGTACGCAGAAAAAAATATCAGGTTCTATATAAAATATTGACGTTTCGGAGTCTTCACACACGATTAATCATTGGTCAAAGTATGAAAAAACACACTAAGTGTTACAAAAAAAAAGTTTACTAAATTTTTTTTTTTAGTGCTCGCAAAAAAAAAAAAAAAAAAAAAAAATCTTTAGAGGTAAAACGTGGATCAGTCCACGTTTTACAAAATATATTTGTAAAACGTGGACTGATCCACGTTTTACAATTTATATTGTATAACGTGGATCAGTCCACGTTATACAATTAATTTTTTTTTTTTTTTTTAATTTTTCGTTGACTTGGTGTCAGGTGAAAAAAAAATTTTGGGGTATATCGTGGATCAGCCCACGATATACCTTTTGTATATAATTTTTAAGTACCCCTTTGATAAATACGATGTATTTTTATACCTTTAATTTCCGACTCTTTTTCTTATACCTTGGGATGCATATTGAAGTGTATTGCCTTGAACCGGAAAAAAAAAGTTATTTTATAATAATTTATTCTTCTTATGTATATTTTTTACTTATTGACGTTATGCACGGACACTAAGACTAGTTCTCTTATAAGTGGTAAATTTACATTCAAATCACCGAAATGGACTAATTAGTAATTTGGGTCAATTGATTTTGTAGTCATTTACCAATTTATTTTATATATTTTTTTTTTTTGACAAGTAATCTTTGTTTTTATATATAATAAATCTGAAAATAATACACAAAAAAATATTTCTAGAGTTATTTTCTTCCCCCACCTCATTCATATGCAATATTACTTCAAATTCATTTCTGGATGTAATAGACACCTGCTCATAATTCTTTTGAGGTTGTCCCGATGTTGTTGCAATAGATTTACCTCTGGTACCACTCTTTGTTTGAACTTTCCAGTCTTGTTGAGTAACATTAGCTACTACGTGCTAACGTTGTATTTGATCTGCTTGTAAATGTGCTCTTCTTTAACCCTTCAGCTGCATATGTTTTTTTTTTTTTCTTTTTTTCTTTTTTTGGTATTTCGATCCATTTTCTTTGTTGTTATTGTTGTTTGTTCATTATTGTACTATCCTTATCTTCTCCTCTTCTTTGTTGCCCCGCTTGCCCTGTTGCATTTATGTAGTCTGATGCATATTTATGCCTTGTGATCATACATTGAGGGTAAAGTCCTGACTTTCATTTGAAAACAACTTTTCGTGGAAATTTTCTACTAGATGAATCCATAACTAACACTTCCGTTGGTGATGTTTTTGTTATATTTACTTCAATCAATATCCTGACAAAAGAAAATCTTGTCTTCTTAGCAGTGCATTGATCATTAAATAGTGGAGTTCAAATTGCACTTAACATTTTGCTCATCATATCCCCAACATTTCAATGGCAATTTAGAGAACTTATTCAAAGAGAAATATTAGTCAAAAATTCCTTATTTAGATCAAAATCTAGAGATCATGGCTTCAATATCATTAACCTATTTTGTATGAGTATGGATCAGAATACAATGTCTCCATCAAATCTGTCGTTGATTGAAATTTGACAATTTAATATTCGTCCCTATACTGGTAAACATCTTTAATCTGCTACTTTTGACTAATTCTTGTTAGCATCCTATGTTCAAAACAGTAAATTAGAATATACGAAATAATCTGAAAACGACTGAACGAGAAAATTAGTGTGTCCTTAAGGAACATAATCTCCTCACTATACATGAGGTTTTGAATGACTTCCTCCCATAATAGAATGGATATACTTGTTGTTGGAGTAGCAGCTCCTCAAACACCGATAAGTTCGTCGAACTCAACAAACGGAGCAAATCACACTTGACACTTGTGTTTGTTTTGGAAAAATAATGCAGAAAAGAGGGGAGAAATTTCAGATTCTGTTTATAAAATCTGAGGCAAGACCTCTGAATTTATAGACAATAAAATGGTGAGATGGAGAGTTGCAATCCAAAAGATGCCTTTTGGGTGCACTTCAAAAGGTACCTTTTCTTATTTCTCATTCAAACCTTTAAAACCCAATAATTCTGAGTTATATATCTCGTCATATTCGTACCCAGGTACTTTCCGAATTACATAAACTACTAACGTACATTTTCATTATTCTGTTTTTCATTTTTATCAAGTTTCACTATTTTTTCATTAACTTTCTCTGGAGTTATATAGGATAGAGCCTGTATCATTTTTAAATTACCTGGCCTACACCGCAGTTGGTAGTTCATCTGCTTATGATAACTTCTATAGTTCTTCTTGCCCTTTTAATTAATTGGGTATTTTATTTTCTTTGTGTTGTTTTCCCTGAAGTTGCATCCGATCTCAACAGGGTACTGGCTTGACTTATATTCATGTTCAATTGCATAGAATGTGAGCCAATGCTTGCCTCTAGTTGAGAAAATCACTTCTAGGATAACTTGTTGGTCTGTTAGATTGATGTCTTATGCAAGCAAAGTCCAGTTGATCAAAGTTGTGTTGTTTGGTGTCTAGATTTATTGGGCCCAAATCTTTGTACTACCCAAGAAGATCATGAAAATGATAGATGCATTGTGTAGATCATTCTTATGGACAGGTGCTGCTGATATTTCAAAAAAAGCTCTAGTTTCTTGGGCAAGGATATGTCAACCCCAAGCTACGGGAGACTAAACATTCTTAACATGATCCTTTGGAACAAAGCTGTTATTCTGAAACATTTGTGGGCCATTGCTCTAAAAAAAGGACTGCTTGTGGATCTGGTGGGTTAATACTTGATACCTACTATACAAAGAACAGGCCCCTTGAATCATTTCCTATACCCAAGTCAGCTGCTTGGGTTGTGAGGAAAATATTGCAAACAAGAGACTTGTTATTGCAACATGGACAACTGCAAGGTGACCTGATTACTAGACTGTCCACATTGCATAATATGGGTAAGTTTAACATCCATAAGGCTTACTTCTCCTTCCGCCTCAATACCCAAGAGTAGCCTGGAAGAGTGTGGTTTTAAATACAACTTTGCATCCTAGATTCAAGTTCATCCTTTGGTTAGCTGTTCAAAATAGGCGAACTCCAGTTGATAGGCTCTTGAAAATTGGTATTGTAGTGCCTACAGATTGTGCATTCTGTGCCACAACCAGAGAAACATTTGATCATCTTTTCTTTAGCTATTGTGTAACTAGAAGTGTTTGGAACAGACCGCTAACATGGCTAGTATGTGCTAGAAATGCCGGGTCCTGGCCTAATGAATTGACCTGGGCCTGCCAAAAGGCAAAAAGGAAGAATCGTAAGAGTTCTATTGCTGCAGACTGCTTTGCTATGACTGTCTACATCATCTAGAGGGAGAGGAACAATTTGAGGTTTAAACATGTAAACTTTGATGCTGCCAAGATTTGCAGAGAGTTGCACTTCATTTTATTCAACTGTGGAAGAATGCACTACTTTGCTTGAACTCAATACCTTGGCTATTTTATAGGAGTTGTGTGTCAGTAAGTTTTTCACTGATGCTATGTTGCTTATTTCTGGTTTTATTTTATTGTACGTAGCAGCATGTTGCTATTTGAGAAAGCTGTGAGTGGGTCAGCCCTGCTTAGTTTGTACTGATCACTTTTGGTTAAATGTAATCTGTCAGTTACCAAAAAAAAAAATGGTACTCCTAATAATTAAAAGTTATTTTCCTTCTATAAAGGACAGCTGCAGTAATAAAAAGGGTTTTGTTTTGAGATTTTCTCAAAATTATGTTTATATGATATTTAATTATTATTATTATTAAATTTATACTTATTAATTTTAAATAAAGACAAAATACCAGTCAAAATACTGAAAAACAAATAATTTTAATTACCTACTGCTCATATTTCGAGATAATATCTAATAATTAGGCAAATACATATTCAAGCATCTTAGGGGTCGTTTCGTTTATTAGACTATGATTCCTGCATAAAATGTGATAAAAGCACCAAACCATGGAAATGAAAACATTTGATGACATTGATGGATGAAAACCTTTTAGTACTGCAAAATTCTCAGCACAACTCTTACAACGACAAAACCCTTGGATATCCAAAAAACTAAATGACAAACCAACAAAAACAAGACTGTAAACTACTTGGGGGCTCTACTTCTACACAATAGCATTGGCAGCAGATGCAATCCTAGGCCAGAGATCAGCACATTCTTTCCCAATTGGGCCAGTGATAGCAGACCCTGCAAAATATGACATCAAAAGAATATGGTAAGGAAAAGGGTATGACAGGTTCATATTAATTTAGGTCCTAAAAGACCAGCAACAGAAGAAGGCAATTGTATTAAGAAGTTAACCCAAGCAACTTGTATCTTCAAAGAAAGGGGATAATGACTTCAAAATAGAACAAAATTCTGCATTAAGCAAAGTAGAGAGAATTACCTTTCATTTCACCTTTGGGATTCACAATGACACCTGCATTATCTGCAGAACCAAAATAAACTGAATTAGAGACAGGATTTTATAACAAGACTTACACCAGAAAAAACTGACTTCGTGTAGGCCAGTCAGTTATGATATGACAATGTATACACTACACAGTGGTTCGCACAGAAATAAAGCGTCAAGCCATCTCACATAGAAGAGACAGGATTGGACTGATTAGAAACATAGGATCAATCAACCAGCCTTATATCAACAAAAACAATCAGCAGTGCAAGAAGAACAAGACCGAAACGAACTCATGACAGCAGATCCATGAAAAGAAACCCCAATCCTGAATCAGTTAGTGCCTTAGGGCAGTCTATATTTACATTCCACTAAATTCGAGTTCATCTGATTCCAAATGGAGATATATGTAGTAACAGCTAATGTAGCAGCTTGAACAACAAAATTGATATCCACTTATTGATGATTAAGAGAAATAAAGCCATACATCCATCACAATATAGTTACTCATATATCTAAATATATCTTCTATACCAGCTGCTTCCTCATTATTATGTTAATCTATCCACTCAAATTCTTCATTACCAGTAACAACGCCTACTAAGAAAAAGGATAATTAAATTATACCTTCGAAGTACATGAAAACACCGTCCTTTCGGCGCCAGGGCTTGCGTTGACGAACAATGACAGCTGGCATAACCTTCTTCCTTAGTTCTGGCTTACCTTTCTTAACAGTAGCCATCACCATATCTCCAACACAAGCTGAAGGCAACCTGTTAAGCCTTCCCTTGATCCCTTTCACGGAAATGATGTACAAGTTCTTAGCACCAGTGTTATCGGCGCAGTTCACCGTCGCTGCCACCGGTAGACCCAGTGACATTCTGAACTTGTTCCCCGCGGAACCTCCACGTCCTTAAAAGATTACATAGATTTTTAGAAATTGAAGATTCATTCCAAAGCAACATTTAGATATCTAACACATCAACATCAAACTATAGGATCTAGTATACGATACAGCATACTCCAGCCTGTTTTCCAATACGGGTGTGTTCAGTATGGAGAAAAACATTTTCCGGACAATGTTTTACAATTTTCTCACGTTTGTTTGGTCAAAATTTTTGGAAATCAAGTTCCTAAAAATAAGGAAAATGAATTCCCTAACGAAAGTAAGGAAAACATGTCTGAAAGTGGCATTCCAAATTAATTGTCTCCTCCCCACCCTCGAACTCAGCTCCAACCCCACCCAAACCCCCACCCAACCATCACCCTTTAATGCACCTCATCTTCACCCACCCCTACCCCCACCCCCACCCAACCATCACCCTCAAACGCACCTTCTCTTCACCCACCCCTACCCCACGCCCACCCAACCATCACCCTTTAATGCACCTCATCTTCACCCACCCCTACCCCCACCCAACCATCACCCTCAAATGCGCCTCCTCTTTACCCACCCCTACCCCACACCACCACCCAATCCTCCACCTCCCCACCCCCCATCACAAATTTTCCCAAAAAATGTTTTCCATTAACCAACCAAACATGAGAAAATAAGTAAGAAACTCACCTATTTTCCAAGAATACATTTTCCATTGAAAACATTTTCCTCCGTACCGAACACACCCTAAACTCAAGTTCCTCTGATTCCAAATGGAAAAAACGAGTAATAACAGCTAATGTAGCAGCTCAAACAACAAGAAATTGAAAACAACTATTAACTGATGATTACGAGAAATAAAGGCATACATGCATCACAATAAAATCCCATACTAATACATCTTCTATTAGTATAAAATATTAGCTATTTCCAAACTGATACATTAACCCCTTCACTCAAATTCTTTCATTAACCTTAACAACAAACAATACCAACATAGGAAAAAGTAAAATTCAGCTAAAAAAATAACTGGAAAACACATTGAATCGAAAATAAAGGAATAAGGTTGAATGAATGATACCTCGTTTCGACATTGCGGATCCCTAGTCTTGTATCCCAGAAACTAAAGAGAAAAATGGAGTTTGGAGGCGTTACTGTTTTATATATACAGCTAAATCTGCAAATTGACTAGGGTTTTTCTTCAAATGCTCGTTTGGCCCAATTATAATTAAAAAGTTAGGCCTGTCATGTGGCCCAGTTATTTTGTGCTTTGAGTTTTCTCTTCTTCTTCTTCTTTTTTTTTTTTTTTTTTTTTTTTTTTTTTTTTTTAGCACGGATTATGCTTCATATAGACTGGTCTTTAATTTTTTGCCCCTGCTTCTCGTTTAATGAAAATTTATGAGTCAAAGTACCCTTATGCGCTAGTTTACGAAATCAGAGATTCTGGTTTCGATCCCCAGCAGAGTCGGGAAAAAATATTCACAGGACAAAGTTTTATAGAAACTATGTCTTGTCTGGCATAGTTCGATAGAAAGTAAGTTATTCGGCATAAGTTATGTAATTCGCTCGGTATAAGTTTATAGAAACTTTGTCATGTCCGGCATAAGTTTTGCCTTGTGTGGCATAAGTTCTGTAGAAATGAAATTATGCCGAATAACTTAATTTCGACAGAACTATGCCCGACAAGGCATAGCTTTTATGTAACTTTACTCGGCAAGGCATAGTTTTTATGAAACTTTGCCTTGCGAAATTAGGTCATAGATCCGAATTTCTTTTTTTGTTTTTTCGATGTCAGGATATTTCCGGCCACTTTTTTGTTACTTAAAGTGTCGAAGGACAAATATTAAAGACCAGCAATTTGAGGGACAAAAATTAAAGACCAGCCCAAGATAGGGGCATTCGTGCGAATCTGCAAAATTAACTCCCAAAAACTGAAGAGAAAAATGATATTTGGAGGCGTTAGGGTTTTATATATTGCAAAATTGACTAGGGTTTTTCTAAAGAAATTGCACGGTTTGACCTTCAAACGGGCTGGGCTTTAATTTTTGCCCTTCAAACGAACTAGTCTTCAATTTTTGCTCTTGAAATTGAACTTATGACTAGTCAGGGACAATTTGCACGATTGCGCTTATTCGGAGGTGGTCTTTAATCTTGCCCCTCAAATTACTGGTCTTTAATTTTTGCCTTCGCCTAAAATATTCGAGGTTCTGGGTTCGAACCCCAGCTCAGTCAAAAAAAAAATTCTCAAGGCAGAGTTTTGTAGCAACACTAGGCCTATTCGGGCAAAAGTTAGGCCTTAAGACCTAACTTTTGTACAATTTCAAAAGTAAAAAAAAAAATGCGCAGAGATTTCGTGAAGCCTTGCCTTCCAATTTTTTATTTTTTTTACTGAGCGGGGGTTTGAACCTAGAACCTGGGGGTGTTTTCGGCCACTTTTTTAAGCAAAGGCCAGCAATGTGAGGGACAAAAATTATAGACCAGCGCCTTTGAAGGCCAATCCGCGCAAAAATATGCCTAGCGGGCATAATTTTTTTGAGGCCTTGACATAAATTATGTGATATTGTGATGCGAAAATATAAATTTATATCCCGCGAAAAAATTATTTTTGGAGCAAAAATTAAAGACCAGCACAAAATAAAGTGCAAATTACCCAATAATTTCAGTAACCATGGGCGCCGGTCCAGTGCGCTTGTGCTCGTTTGGCCAGTTATGTAACTTACATAAACAGCTATCTTTTATAAGCTCGTAACAATATATAGCTATAAGTTTGTTTACAAACCGTAGCTACCTTTTATGTCGTTTCGGTACGTATTTTCGTATTTTAAATACAGCAAAATACATGTATCATAAAAATAGAGTAGAGCAAATTCTTTAAATACACGAAGGAGTTTTGACTGTATTTCTGTGTTTTAAATACAGCGAAATACATGTATCATAAAAATAGAGTGGAGTAAATCCTTTAAATACACGAAGGAGTTGTGTATTTCATTATATTTATATACTGATAATCCTTTTGGTTTGGCTGTATTTAAATGTATTCGAGTTCATATCAGTAAAGTCACCGCCTAACGTCGCATCAGTGGAATGTATTCGGTACGTATTTTAATGTATTTACACTCACAAAATGACGAAAATGAAGAATACAATCAAATTTAATCATAACTCCGGTGAAAATATAAAATACACTGTATTTAAAAAGGAAGAATACAATAACACCGGTCGGATCTTCGATGAAATACAGAAATACAAGCGAAATGCGAAATCAGTATTTACACAAAAAAAAAAAAAAAAAAAAAAAAGATAAATACATTCAAATTCTTATAAAAAATCCTCACTGTATTCGGGTGTATTTGATTAGTCAAATACACATTTTCTTCTTAAAAATACAAGCGAATACAAAAAAAATACACTCTATACAAAAAAAAAAATAAGCGAAATACATAAATACCACTGTATTTACACCGAAAAAAGATTAATACATTCAGCCATCAGAAAACTCAGATCTGAGATGAGCAGCCATCGGAAAACTCAGATCTGAGATGAGGATTTTAAGACTTTTAACTTGTTAGAACCCGTATTTTTGTACATTGGAATATTCCGGATTAATTATGATAAGTTAAGGACAAAACTATTTCGGGATACAAAGTCGGGATTCTTGACCTTCGATTTTATTTTGAGATATAAGTTGTGTATGAATTTGTTGGTATGGAACAATTAGGAAAATTTGGGGCCAAAGTGATAAAATTGGAAGTTGAAAAATCATCCATTTTCCATAGTTGGCCATGTGAGTGGATTGAGGCCCCCACACAATTTTTGTGTCAACTTTTGAGTGGAACAACTCATTAATGTGGGCCAAGGGACAATTGTACACTCCTTATAATAGCAAAGATGACTTCTAGTCTTCATTCACTCTTTCCCAACACTTAGAAAAAAGAGCAAAAGCTGAAAACCTCCAAGTGAGGCTCTCGGCACCGACCAAAAAAATCAACCCCATTTCTTGTCCTTCTAAAATTATTCCATTGATGTAAACCCACTATATTGAGGTCCCTAAGTAGCGTGGAAGCATCGTTGGAGCGATCAACCCATTAGTTTTCATCTTTTGGAAACCCTAGGCTATTGGAAAGTTGAAGAAGAAAGGTAAGCATTCATTATGTTTTATGTATTGTGAAGGTTGTATGCTTGTTGTAGTATGTTAAATTGGATGAATATCATGAAAAATGTTATGTTGGATATGAGTTGTGTGTAAGGGGTGCCGTCCGTGCAAGTGGGTGTGTGTTGTGTTGTGTTGAAACTATGAATTAAAGCTTAGTTAGCATTGTTATGATCATTGTAGGGTAAAGAATGAATAAAAATCATCTTTATATGTTGGTGGGAGGTTATGGCCGAATGTAGGCCATTATTGTAGCAAGAATTGAATTAACGTCGCTTAATGTTTTAGTCGTCGTCGTTGTGAATTCTATGTTGGAAATGAATGTCTAATGACTTAGATGGATGTTGTAGTTGTTGTGGACTGATTTGGAGATTATTGTACATTTAATGTATTTTGTATATTGATGAAAATAGCATTGTTAGAATGTGAATTGTGGATACAAATCATGATTTGAAAATGAAGAAAAAGTTATAGGGGTGTCTCGGGTTGAAATTTCGAATTCGGCCAAGTTGGAGAAAAATTTGGATTGTTGGAAATGTTGTATGAATTGCTTAGGATGTCTTTAAATATTGTTGGTATGGGTTCGGGTTAGTATGTGAATGTATAAGCGTCGATCCTGGCTTGAAGGTAAGCCGTTGAATCGAATTCATGAATGTTGTCGAATGATGGAAAAGAAAGCTATTATTGTTGTATTGCTTTCCGGATTGGTTGTTGAGGTTGCTAGGTTGGTTATTGTTGTTGATTGTTTTGGCCGAGTTAAATTCTCGGGGTGTCCTATTTACGGGGGGAAATCTTTGCTTCAAATTTCTCGTAGAATTAAGGGCAAATTTGGAATATAAGGCCAAAAAGTCTTTAGCTAATGTTTGGCATTTTATGGCTTGTTTATAGATCGTGGGCAGCCCGAATCATAGGTTGGATTTAGCTTGAGTTTGGATCGTATTGGAGAGCGTTTGAGGTATGTAAAGTAACCTTTCCTTTTGGCATGCCTTAGTTAAAATAGGCTATGATACGAGCCTAGAAACTCTATTCTCGCAATCCGAGCTTGTCTATGATTCGCATGTGTTTCCTTGGTATTCTTGTGCTAATATGCCATAACATCGATCCTTATATCCTTGGAATTCATAATTTGTAAAGATTTCATGAAAGCTGATTTTTGGTTTTAAAGCTTATTCTTTAGCGATTCCAAAAGTTCAAACGCCCATAACTTTCACTTAAAAGCTCGGATTGCTTTGAAATTTTCGTAGGAGTTTGTATGATGTAGGATGAGTATGTTTTCCATAGGCGGGCCCAGCTCGGTTTACACCGTCCGTGGGTCTCGCGATGCCCTTTTATGTAATTTAGACAATTTTTGAAAGAAAATGTTGTAATGATCATTCCGATTTCAAATATGACTATTTTACTTACCTTTTGGTATATTTGCGAGATTTCGAAAGAGAACTTTTGACCATCGCTCCGATTACTATAAAATAGTTATTTTAACTACTTTATTGAGTTTGATAATACAGTTTGACGCATAAGGACGATTTCAGAAGGTTGTAACTTTTGTGTACTAATTCCGATAAATACGAAACTTGTTTCTGCACTTTCCGATGTTAGTAAATATATTTGGTCATCGGATTTTGGAAGGTAACTTAATTATTTATTTGCTCATATGCATGTGATTTTGATACGGGATTATGATTTCTGAAGTTTGGTTTGATATGCTTTCGAGTGACATTCGGAGAAAATTTGATTTGACTATTTCCTTGGGTTGGAAATAATGGTACGCTTTGGTTATTCTATTGGGTTTGTAATAATGATTTGTATGCCGTTATGTGATATTGCCGCTAGGTATTTGGCCGCGGTATGTTATGTTATGTTATGTGATATAGCCGCTGGGTATTTGGCCGCGGTATGTTCTGTGATATTGCCGCTGGGTATTTGGCCGCGGTATGTTCTGCGATATTGCCGCTGGGTATTTGGCCGCGGTATGTTATGTGATGTGATAGTGCGCTGGATTTTGACCGCGGTATGTGGTGTGACACCGAGTCCTATGCATAATTCGTTTTCTTGAGAAAAATGTTATTAATAAGTAAACGTTTTGGTATTTTTGGATATGTACTTACTTTACGTACTTCCGCTTCGATTATGACTCGGATTTGATATATTGTATATTTCTACTTTGCATACTCGATTACATATTCCATACCGACCCCCCCTTTCGTCGGGGGGCCGCGTTTCGTGCCCCGCAGTACGTATTTTGGTGATCCTTAGGCCTAGGATTTTCATCGGCGGTCTTGGAGTGCTCCTTATTCCGAGCCTACCTTTTGGTACATACTCGTCCGTGTGTATATATTTGTTTGCTCGGGGGTACGGCGGGGCCCCGTCCCGTCATATGATTCGTCGTCCGTTTAGAGGTCCGCGCGACATGTTAGTGGGTTGTGCCTACTTCTGTACAGTTGTGTTTGTATCTGTTGTGTTTGGGCGATATCATTCGCCGTGGCAACCTTGTCGGCCCACATATGTATATATGTTGTTTTGATGGCCCTGTGTGGCCTTTGTTGGTATTTTTACGTGCGTGGATTATTTTGAATAGTCCGTAAAACAAAGGAAACTCGCCGAAATTTTTCTCGGAAATTATATAAATTTGGAACACGGCCTTGTCGGCTTCTGTTATATACTTGGATGCGTTTGATATACCTTGTGATAGCGTCTGATATGTGTGTTTGGGTGCCCAGATCGGGCACTAGTCACGGCCTACGGGGTTGGGTCGTGACATAACTTTCCAAACTAACAGTGGTGATCTTGCTGTCCTTGGGTGAGAAGTGTTTGTGCTTTACCGAACGAATGATACTGTGGAGATCGTAAAAAGCCAGAAAGTGGAGATTTGTACTCTAGTAGCTACATTGTCATCTTTGAAGGTACTTCTTTCAATGCCTGGTTTGGTTATTTTTTATCCGAGACATTTTCATATCCTCCTTATGATATCATCGTGGTTTGTGGAAAAAAAAGAGGAAAGTCTTATTGGTATGGTTGCTTATTTATGGTCGGAGCTCCGGCATTGGTGGTGGAGATGGAGGAGGGAGGGAGGGGTAAGGGGAAAAAGATTTGGGGTAGGAGAGGGAAACGGAAAGAGAGAGAGAGGGGTGAGGGAGAAGATAGATTTGGTAGGTAAGAGAAAATCAATTTAAAAGAGGAACTTGTGAAATACAGGACACTAGTTATGATGTGTAATTTAAGAAAATATTTTAGCTAGGAAAAATAAATCAAATAAAAGGTAGTTATTATTCATAAATAGGTCTTAGAGATAGCTATGTCAAGTAAATTTTCCTTAAAAGTTAGGCGTGTCATTTGGCCCAATTTTTAGGCCTGCTATCTGATTCTGTGGGGCAATTCACAGTAATGCCCTTATTTTGGGGTGGTCTTTAATTTTTGCCCATCAAAATAAAAGTATTTAATTTTTACCCTTCACCTAAAACCTCAGGGTTTTGGATTTGAACTCCCGGCTCAGGCGAAAATTTTTAAAAAAAAATCGCTAGGCAGACAAACTCTGCCCCATCGGACATAGTTTGCAAGCTCTACCTTAAGGCAGAGTTTGCCTGAAAACTATGCCTTAAGGTAGAGTTTTGCAGGCAAACTATGCCTTAAGGTAGAGTTTTGCGAGCAAACTATGCCTTAGCAAAATCTACCTTAAGGGAGAGTTTTTGGCAAAACTCTGCCTTGCGAATCCAAAGCTCTGCCTTGCAAAATTCCTTTTTTTTTTTTTTTTTACTGAGCTGGGATTCGAACCCAGAAACTCGGGGTATTAGGCGAAGGACAAAAATTAAAGACCACCCCAAAAGAAGGGCAATCAGAGCAAAAAAATGATTTTGTGCCATTTTTTTGCGCATTGTCCTTCTTTTGGTGGTGGTCTTTGATTTTTGCCCTTCGCTTAAAAAAAGTGGCCGAAAATATCCGAGGTTCGGGTTCGAACTCCCGCTCGTCAAAAAAAAAAAAAATTGCAAGGTAAGGCTTTGCAAAAAGTCTGTATTATGCGGCAGACTTTGCCTTAAGGCATAACTAAAAGCCTACCTTGTAAGGCAAAGTCTGCCGTCTCCAGCAGACTTTTAGTTATACCTTAAGGCAAAGTCTGCCGGAGACAAAGGCATAACTAAAAGTTTGTGTTACAAGGCAAAGTCTACCGTCTCGGGCATAGGTTCTATGTAACTTCGCTCGAATAAGCACGGGTTCATAGAAACCTATGCCTTGCGAAATTATTATTATTTTTGACTCTGCTGGATTTCGAACCCAGAACCTCGGGGTATTTTCCGTCACCTTTTTAAGCGAAGGACAAAAATTAAAGACTAGCGAATTGAGGGACAAAAATTAAAGACCAGTCCGTATGAAGGACAATCATGCAAATTGCCCATTCTGTGCTTTGAGTTTCTTTGTTGTTGTTGTTGTTTTTTTTTTTTTTTTTTTTTTTTTTTGTGAATTTTACCTGACGAAATAGGATCTCTAATCACCATTTTTATAGACACTTTAATAGTTTACATATTGTAGCAATTTAAGTTAACTGATGTATCTTTTAATTTTAAGCTCTGTTGATTTGAATTCTTACATTTTCCCTCATCATTGTATATTTGAATTTGCCATTTTAAGTACTTGGGTAAGAATAAGTTCGAAAAATTAGTTGGTCTATGAGTTATTCAGATAAAAATAAAAAAATTAGCATTGTTGGTGCAATTGAAATTTGAATCTCATTGTTGGGTCCAACGTGTGAATATGACATTACATATATGCGGCTGCTTGTGTTTGAAGAATAAAGATACCAGTTTTGTTTGTTGCACATCAATTATATACCATTGCTAAAAGCAAAAAACATAAATCAATAACTGCCTAATTGAGAGTATCAGTATTGATTTGAGAGTTGATCGTGAAGAAGAACGTATAAAACTCCATCGACGAACATTTGAGCTTCAAATTTGACATTTCGAATCTGAATTTTGAAATTATTGTTTTATTTTATTATATTATCCTCCCCTCCAGGAATTTTCCTTTTTTGCTCCCTTGGTGACTCGAACCCACAACTTTCGTGTTGGAGGTGGAAGATGTTTACCATTTGAGCAACGCCTCTTTGTCTCTTTGAAATTACTTTTCATTGAGTGTTATTGTGAAAGTTCGGGTACATCTTCCAGAGCTTCTATCTCAAACTTGGGGTGATTATTGTGTGTGTGTGTGTGTGTGTGGGGGGGGGGGGGGGGGAGGGGGGTATATTTATATATGGGAAGAGGAGGGGGCTGGTGAAAAAACAAAAAAAAATATCAAAACTTTTTTTTTGGGTGGGGATGTTTGTGGGGGGGGGGGGGGGGGTTGCGAGGAGGGAGGAGGGGATGAAAAAATAAATAAAGAAAATCAATTTTTTTTAAATTTTTTTTGGAGGGCGAGGTGGGGGGGGGGATAGGGGGAAGCGGGGGGAGGGTTGTGAGGAGGAGGAGGAGGGGAGTGTGAAAAAACAAATAAAGAAAATCAATTTTTTTTAAAATTTTTTTGGTGGGGGGGTTAAAATGTCAAATTAAAATTTTTTGAGCAAGTTCAAAATCCCTTAATTACTAATAAAAAATTATCAGCTTGGCTAAGTATATTAGCCAGAATTGGGATGATGTCGCTAACCCTGAAATATACTTGCACGATGCGGGATACTATGTGGTTAAATTCCAAGATATGGGTGATATGAAAAGGATTCTATATGGAGGACCATACACAATCAATTACAGGCCAATGGTTTTGAAACCTTGGTCCCCAGAACTTAATTTCAACAAGGAATTCCTCTCAATAATTCCTTTGTGGGTTCTTTTTCCCAACCTGCCTATGTCATACTGGAGTCCTGATTCGTTAAGTAGAGTAGCAAGTGCCATTGGCACTCCTCTATTTGCAGATGAATGTACCACAAAGAAGAAACGTATCTCATTTGCCAGAATGCTCATAGAAGTGAATGTCACAAAAACATTACCTACAGAGATTATTGTGAAGGACCCCAATGGGAATGAAATTGTACAGGCTGTTGACTACGATTGGAAACCACAATATAGTGAACAGTGTCTGCAAATTGGCCATGTCGCCCCTCAAGCCAAGCGATTTCGAGCCGCAACAACAAGCCGTTCCGCTCGAGGAAGAAGGAGAAGACGGCCCGGAAAAGTGGTACAAGAATGGCACTCTAAAGGGATGATAGTCAAGCCCTCGCTCCCCAGTTGATAATCGTCAACTTTAGGCGGAATTGACCAGCCCTCCAGGAGGATCCGCACCTATGAGAAGCCTTGGTGATAACCACAATCCTAACTCGGAACAACTTGACACGAGCAGCAAAGCAAATCGGCCTAGCCCAACACCGAATCACCGAATTTCGCATCGAGCTCGGTCCCGACCAAAGAGTAGACTTGGAGCACCGCAAAGAGGGAGAGCACTAGTAGTTCCACCATCGAGATAGAGGTGGGACACTTTTTTTTTTTTATCCCAATGAGTTGGGTGATTTGGAACGTAAGGGGCACTAATAAGTGGCACAAACAGAAGGAGTTGAAGCACTATCTTAAAGCTAAAAATGTCAAAGTTGCTGGCCTTCTGGAAACTAGAGTCAAAGAGCCAAAAGCCCAAAGAATAATGCTAATTTATTGCTGGATATATGAGTCTTCACAACTACCAACATGCCGCAAATGGTAGGATATGGCTATTTTGGGACTGACAAACTCTATGCGCAAGAATCGATTAAAACAGAGCACGAAACCGATTCATTGTTTGCTCACAAATAGGCAAGATGGGGCAGAATGGTTGATCACAATAGTTTATGCGTATAACACTATTGAACAAAGGAGGGAACTCTGGGAAACATTGAAGGAAATCTCACAAACTTGTAATAAACCTTGGCTAGTGTGTGGAGATTTTAACAATGTTTTGTATACCCAAGATAGAATATATGGAAACCCTGTGACTGATGCGGAAATTAGAGATTTCACCGATCGTATTCGGGATGTGGGCATACGAACTCCTTGGAAGGGAAATTATTATACTTGGACAAATAACCTACAAGGGATAGACAGAATATATAGTAGGATTGATAGGGCATTTGGTAATGATGATTGGATGCATCACTGGGGTCGAATCACCACTGAGTATGATGTCCCTAATGTCTCTGATCACTGCCCGATGATATTAAATGTCAAGGATCATCAGCTAAATGTCAAGAGTCCATTCAGATTCTTTAACGTATGGGCTGATCACCGAGATTTCTCTGCCATTGTTGAAGAAGTGTGGCGACACAGACTGGACCAGTGGACAATGAAGAATATTTGGCTGAAATTGAAAAGCCTCAAGCCTAAACTCAAGAAATTAAATCATGAGGAATTTAGAAGGGTGACTCAGAATATTGAACAAGCTAGAATTGACCTCAGACATGCTCAGACTCAACTTGCAAGACAGTATAGTGATCCTCTATTTGCTATGGAGAAAGATGCCAACCGAGACTTGAAAAATGGTCTACCATTGAAGAAAGTATTCTTAAGCAAAAGCCCGAGATACATGGATCAAAGTTAGGTGATTCTAATACCAAGTACTTCTCTGCAGTAATTACAGAGAGGCAACACAGGAAACAAATCACTGCCCTCACTTCTCTAACTGGTCTTCAACTAGTAGACAATGACGATATCAAAACTGAAATTGTACAATTCTACTGCGGAATCGACGGGCACGCCGTCGCTTCCTCCCCGCAAGTTAATAAACTTATTATGAGGAATGGTCCAGTCCTAACACCTGCTCAACAGCAAAACCTTTGCGCTGAGGTTACAGAAGTAGAGATATGGGAGGGATTAAAGGATATAGGAGATGAGAAAGCGCCGGGGGTGGATGGCTATAATAATCGTTTTTTAAAAGGACCTGGTACATAATCAAAAACGATATTATTTCAAGAAGTCAAGGAGTTCTTTATCACTTCGGAAAACTATACAAAGCCATAAACCGCACCGCTCGTGACATTAGTGCCAAAAAGACACCCTTCCACAAAAGAATTCGGGCCAATTGCGTGTTGCACAATTCTATACAAGATCATAGCTAAGGTACTGGTCGCCCCGAATGCAAAAAGTAATGGGTCGATATTATTGATGAGGCTCGTACAGATTTATCCCTGGGAGGAAAATTGGATAATATCATTATAGCTCGCTCATGAACTAGTGAAAGCTTACACAGAAGAATATCTACCGCTGCATGCATGATAAAGATTGACTTAAAGAAAGCCTATGACTCGGTGAGTGGATCTATCCGAGACAAGTACTGTAGGATTCGATTTCCGAGAAATTTATTAAATGGCTACTTGAACGTGTGCAAACATTGAACTACTCCATCATTATTAATGGTGAACCCACTTCCCCTTTTATCTGCAGGCTTAAGGCAGGTGACCCTATATCACCCTACCTTTTTGCTATCGCTATTGGAATATCGAGTATAAGCCTTAAAACACTCAAGCAAGGACAACCATTCAAATACCACCCCAAATGTGCAAAACTCCAACTCACCCACCTTGTTTTTCGATGATTTGCTACTCTTGCTAGAGAGACATGGCTTCAACCGAAGCTATTAACCAATGCTTGGTCTTTCTCTTACATCAAAGTTTGCAAGCTAACCTTGAAAAAAGCTCTATTTACTTTGGAGGAGTCAATCAAACGTTCAAGAAAATATCCTACAAAGATCTTGGATATACTCATGGTGAACTTCCATTCAGATACCTCGCATCCCATTGTCCTCAAAAAGCTCTCACTCTTACAATGGCAACCGCTATTGAGAAAATGGTAGTAGAATCTCTACTTGGACTGCTAGAAAGTTGTCATATGCAGGAAGAGTACAACTAGTGCAATCAGTATTGTTTGGTATCCAAGCCTACTGGGCTCAAATATTTGTCCTGCCTACTAAAGTTATGAAGACTATAGAAGCACATTGTAGAAGCTATGTCTGGTCCGGGGTAAATACTATTACCAAAAGAGCTTTAGTTGCCTGGGATAAGGTATGCACACCTAAATCTGCGGGTGGCCTTAATCTCATTAACTTGAAGATGCGGAACAGAGCCGCTATTGCTTCAAGTAATAGTTGGGATGTGGCACGTAAGGAGGATAAATTGTGGATACGATGGATTCATACATACTACAAAGGAGCACTTTGACACCACGCTCATACTCCCGGAAGCTGGTCGGATGGTAAGGAAACTACTTGAGGCCAGAAGTGTGTGGATTCAGCACCCCATCAGTCATACTTCAACGAAACAGAGCTTAATAAGACATATCTATTTGCAACTGCTTGGTAACCTGCCTAGAACACCTTGGAAGACAATGATGTTTAAGAATATGGCAAGTGCCTAAAGCTATAATCACTATGTGGCTAATGCTACAAGAGAGGTCGCCAACAAAAGTAGACAGACTTATTAACTGGGGAATAAATGCTGATCTTGTTTGCTCTCTATGCAGCAGTACACAAGAAACTCGAGACCGCCTATTTGCAGATTGTGCACTAACAAAACAGCTGTGGAATAAACTACTGAAATGGATGAATAGGCCGAGATACACACCAACTCGGGACCGTATGCTACACCGGGTAATTGCTAATAGCGAGGGAAGTCTTCAAACAGCCTCCGCGTTCGTTTGATCTATGCAGAAGCTTGCCATGCTAGATGGATGGAAAGAAATCAAAGGATCTTTGAACACAAAAGTAGAAGCATTGAAGTTATTGCTAGAGAAGTTGCCTACATAGGTGCTATGAGAGCTCCTACTAGAATGCAATCGATGATGCACGCTTGGCACATGTAGTTATGATGAGTAGTCAAACAATTGTCTGAGTGCTAGGAGAGATTGACTAGACCTACCTCTAAGAAGTATGGTAGTTTATTTCCCTATTAGGTCACTGTGTTGCTGAACCTATATAGAGAATAGCTCACTGTGATAGTGTAGCTAAAGCTTTGTAATGTACAGTTGGTGATTAAATAAAATTGTTAGTTACCAAAAAAAAAAAGTTATCAGCTTCACTTAATAATTAAAACTTTAGTCACCTCCGATAAAAAAAAAATATAATTAAAAGCCCCCGGTTAGTGTACCATTCTGTTTATGGAAAAGTAAAAGAAAACGGCAAAACAGTGTTATCCATCCACAGAACACAATTATCGCACAGAAAAATCATTGAAACAAAACCAACTCTCAAGAATTGAAGATGACAATTATGGTGAAGCAATTGCATCTTTCACAGAGTCATTTTCTGTGTGATCCTTTGTTAACATCACCAAAATCTACTGTTAAACGCATTTTCTTGGCATCCCTCGAAGCTCACAAACATACCAAGAACACTTTAAAATGCATCCACATTGATTTCAAGGTAACTGAATTTTGACTTTTAGGATTTTGGGTTTATTTATTTTAATATTTTAGTTCGTGGGTCTATTGCAAAACTACTTCTTTTGTTCTATTTTGATTGGTAAGCAATGCCATGGTTTTTGGCCCTTTATTGGAAAAACTTGGTGGAATTCACCTAACTGAAAGTTACTGTTTCTAGTTGTCATCATGTTGATGACAAGTATCTACTGGAGGAAGTGAAGAATAAGCTTTATCTTTAACATATCTTAGAGAAACATACTCAATTTTGATCGAATCCGTTGTAGTATAAACAAATAAATAACTAAATAAAAAGAAGGAATAGAAGAGAGGCCTTGATCTATCATTTGTTACTAACAAAGTAGATAATAAGAAAAAAAAGGAGGAGTTCATTGTGTTCAAAGCATAGCATATGTATAAGTGTAATAATGCTAATTAGCGAGGTAAAAATGCTTCGACTGAGAATTTACAACAGATAGATTATAGTTGTTGTCAAAGTGGTTAATTTGTAAAAGATATATCGTACTGTTAGGTGATATGTGTATGTGGTGATTTCAGATTTAGCTGGTGAAGATTCATATTGCGTAAGTAATATTGGCCTCACTGGCGATCAAGCTAAAATGTCAAAAGGTTTTTTTATAAGACACTTTCTACTAAAAGCTTGTCCAAATTGCTCGTTACTACCTAATTCCAGTGCAAAATCATGAAACTATTATAGACTGAAAGTGATGTCCTTTTGCTACCATTTCTCTTGCTCAAACCATTCTTTAGCTGTGTACGCACTCCTTCGCTTGCTCTGTTCTTTTCTTATTATGTTTGAGTAGATAAAGCTCATGTTACTCTAGTGGAAAATGCAAGGTATGCAAAAAGTAACTAGCTGAATTAATTTCTTAGCTTCCATTTCTTGTTCAATTTCAATTGTTATACACATGGGAGGAAATTTTGCAGTTTAGACATCCTGCAGCAGCATTAACCGTGACTAATGCATTGATGATGGCTACACCTTTAGACGCCTTGGCTCAAACATGTGAAAGCAATACTTCTGTCTTCAATATGCCATTATTGCTGCTTGTTGCCCTCATTGGGGCCACCGTGGGAGGTAAGGTACTTCTGGCACTGCCACTGTTTTATTGCATATTGGGGACTTTCAACTTTGAAATGACCGAAAGTCTGTTATGGTTAGCTTAAACTCTAAATCATAGACGCCAAGTTAACCATAGAGTATGAGCATAAACTTCACATCAAATTACATCCCATATGATGCAGAAACTACTCTTTTTGGTTGAGGCATTCAAGATTACATACATAAGCAAGCAACTTGGATGAGATCATAAGACTAGTCATGTTTGGCTTGCATTGCCATAGTCACAAAGCTTAAGTTTAGTACATGCACATATGAGACAGAATTTGACTTCAGTGAAAAGAAGTCAAAAGACATTTGATGCATTAAAATACATTGAGATCAGTATAGGAACCGGGAGTTAACAAGGCCACTTCATTCAGCAGTTCCTCTGCCAAAAAAATTGATCAAAATCTTATTTAACGCATGAGACTTACAACTGCCATCAGATTTTCCTAATGTATATTTGTGGCAATGGCCAAGAGCAGTACATTATAAATGCCATAACCTACAAGAATGAGCCTAATTAAGAACTTATCAACAAGAACTATGCATCAATCCCAAACCTGTTGAGGTCGACATATGGATCCTCAATATCCATTCTGGTCCATCTGCGCTCATTTCACTCTATATTTAATAACTTCTCTTTTGGGACAATTCGAGAACTTATCCCAAAGGAATGGTGATTCAGAAAAGGTGGTTTTGAGTAGGCTAAGAGAACATAGTGGAAATGGTATAGCTGTGCTTTTTTAAGGATTTCCTCTCTTCCTCCTTTGTTTTCTTTTTTTATTTTTTGTTCTGCCAGAAAGTATGGAAATTTGAAATGGTTGTTTGTAGGAAAAACTTTTCAAATTTGAATGGATTCTGAGTACAACAGCATGATGTGTTTATGTGAAAACATGGAAGTTGGTGTAGGGTGTAAAGATCTCGTTTTCAAAATGTCTTCACTACAATTAACCTATCTAATCTAGTCTTCTTTCTCATCTTCTCAAGGCTCTACTGTGTACTGATCCTCTCAATGGTGGAACATTGCTTTCTTTGGTTTACTTTTTTCCCCACCTTTTGAATTAAAGTATGTGTATGTGCACATTTGTAATTGTACTTTCAGGACTAGTTGCGCGTCAGAGAAAAGCGGAATTGCAGAGGTTGAATGAGCAGCTCCGCCAGATTAATGCGGCACTAAGAAGGCAAGCCAAAATAGAGTCCTATGCACCTGCCTTAAGTTATGCTCCTGTTGGTACTAGTAGGATTTCAGAAAGTGAAGTGATTATTGATCCAAGAAAGCAGGAATTAATTTCTCACTTGAAAAGTGGAAAGACTTTTCTGAGGAATCAAGCCCCAGAAAAGGCATTTTTGGAGTTTAAAACAGCTCTTGAGCTTGCACAGGATGTAAAAGACCCTATAGAGGAAAAGAAGGCAGCAAGGGGCTTAGGTATGTCAGATCTGCTTGTTTAATTTAGCCTTATATTTTCTTGATTGAACACGGTTTAGGCAGTAAAGGAGTTTTGAATTTAGTTAAATAAAAATTTCCTCTGTATGTGAGGCTGCATCATTGACTGGAACTACAACAACAACATACCCAGTATAATACTATAATCCCACCAGGTGGGGTCTGGGGAGGGTAGAGTGTACGCAGACCTTACCCCTACCTTTTGACGGGTAGGGAGGCTGTTTGACTGGAACTACACATGCATGCATTTTTTGTCTTCTTTGATCTAGCTAGAACTTTCTAGAAATGATTTTTATGGTTGCTTGTGTATGTCTAAACAATGTAATGAATATGTTCCCTGGCAATGAGATCTTGTTTCTACCTTAGTTTTTTTTTTTTTTTTTTTTTTATAACCATGGTGTCCGGGCCAGCTTGCGCGCACCTCGACTAGTTCCACGGGATACATGCCACCTCCCACAGCAATAGGTACCGGGTAACTCTGTCCACCAAGGCTAGAACAGTTGGGAAGAAATCACCCAGTGTTTTCGTCTTTCCAGGCCTTAGCTATCTTTCTTGTTGTCATTTGTTCCTTATTTCTTGGTGTCACGAGGTCATGTTTTTTTTTTTTTTTTTTTTTTGATCTAGGACACAAATGTAAAATCCCGCTAGAAGTTGGATATAGAGATTTTTGTAAATTCGTTTATTACATTATCATTTGGTAAATCTTCGTCCTTGTAGCAGAGAGGATAGATGTACAAAGTGAAACTTTATCCACATACAAACTGCTGCTATATCTCTCTCTTGTATGTGTGTGTATCATGATGTAATGAACCCCAAAGCTTTATCTCTTTTTCAGGGGCATCATTACAAAGGCAGGGCAAGTACAAGGAAGCCATTGAATACCACTCTATGGTTCTTGATATCTCGGGAAGAAATGGAGAGGATTCCGGGAGCACAGAAGCTTATGGAGCAATAGCTGATTGTTATACTGAGCTTGGAGATATGGAACGAGCTGCAAAATACTATGATGAATACATCGCGAGGCTACAGAGTGACTAAGTCATCTACGGAAAGACTTGAGTATATTTCTCTTGCGGAAATTTCTTTATGTTCATGCATAGGGAGTAGAATGTTTAGAGGTTAGGTCTTTTCTCTTGGTATATTTCTGTCTTGCATACATTATTTACTGGTTTCTTCTCTGTATTTATTTGTTTGTTCCTTTTTTGGCATCTCGAGGGTCTCCACTCCTGAAGTTATCACCGATAGCTGGTAATCAGAATTTCCAGCTCAATTTACATGTGAAAGTTGGATTTGGCAACTAAGTGATCTTTAGAGAATTTAGCAAGCATTGTTGCTTTTGGAATGGACAATGCATTGAGATTGTTCCACTTTCTCTTGATTATTTTATAACAATTCATCCCATTAAGTCATTAACATGTCTCATGATGAATCTACACTGTTGAAAGCTTCACTTCCCCGCAGATGCAAATAGATGCTGCTAATAATTTTTAAGTTGAGGATTTTTTTTTAATTGGTTTCAAAAACCTCAGACCGAAGATGCGTAAAATACTGACAAGCCTCTAGTTAAATAAAGATGACAATAAAAATAACGGATAACGCCAAAAAACAATATATTCACACTAAGTTGGCTAGGTTTGCAAAAGGCAAAAGACATAGATTGCACCTTGAACTATATCCGAAATGTCGAGTTTACACTCAAACTAATCGGGCGACCTATTACTTCTCTGCACGTTTAAAAAGATAATTTTGCTGAAACACCACTCTCACAGTATGTGGTGCATTACACTCGCAACTTTAGCGCCACGTCAGATTTTTTTTTTTTAATTTTTATATTCTTTTACATATGGATGCTATTCTTTTTTTTTTTTTCTCCATATTTTCCTTCTCTTCCTCTTTCATCAATGTCCATACCCACCAACATCACAAGAAAAAAAAATATCACCAGCATCACCTCTTTTTCCCCACCTCCACACATCTACTGCAATAAAATCACTCTAAAAGTTTTGAGTTATTAAAACAAAATAGAGGTGAAATGAAATGCAAAGTTTAAAAATAAGAATTATTGAAGAGCAGTGTGAAGAGTTTGAGGTTAACAAAAATAAGCTCATGATCTCAGCCAGTGTGAGATCTAATGGGGAAAAACGAGAAGTGAGAGACAAAGCCCTTGAGTTAAAGAACTATAAGATTTACTTCGGCCGGAAAATTTTTCGATAAAGTCTTCTGTCTTATTTCTTCTTCTATTTTTGGTTCAGGAAAGAGATTTTTCAGAAAATCGTGTCATGATCTCACTATATTAGTAATTAAAGTAGTAAAATTAGTAGAAATAATAAAGGATTAGTATGGGATAAGTATGCTGCCAGCCGGGTTCGATATTGGGTAAGCAAGGAGTATTATTAACTAACTTTTGAAACGGACGGCTGAGATTAGAAAGGAATTAATGAGCTACAATGGCCAGGATCTTGCCACGTCATCAGCAGTTAGTTATAAGTTGTCAGAGGAGAGAGAAAATCAATTAAGCAAAAATCAGGTGCAATTTCTTCTTCTTCTCGACTCTTTCTTCTTCTCCAATCTTCTCTTCTTCTCTTTCTAATACTTCTTCTCTACTTCTTCTGCAGATCTATTCTCATCAATGGCGAATCCATGTTATATTTTAGTATAGTTTTATCAGACAGTTTCAGATCTACGTATTAAGTTCCATTTTCCATTTTTGATATAATAGAAAATTGTTCCAAAAAACTTGTTCTTCTTCATTTGGATTGGTTAATTGTGTGAATTGAGTTGAGATCATTACTTTTGGTATCAGAGCAATCGATTCTACGGAGTGTGGGTTGAGAAATGGCTGAGGGAACTAGATTGCAAACAATGGATGCTAAACTAACTCAACATGAGGAAGTGTTAACTGAGTTGACTGCTGGTCAACAAGTCTTGCAACAGACTCAGAGGGGTATCCAAGGAACATTGGAATTGATACTTGGGAGGTTAACAGCATTGGAGAGGCCTAATAGACCTCAAGGAGACGGGATATTGCCCATACCTGCTCAAGAGGAGAGACCAAACAGGCCTCAGGTCCAAGAACAAAACAGGCCTCAAGGTGCAGCTCAAGCTCCTATCCCCAAATGGATTCTGCCTACTTTCGAAGGTAAAGAACCTAAAGTGTGGATTAGAAAGTGTGAAAGGCACTTCAATTTGTACAGAACTCCTGATAATCTAAAAGTAGAAGCTGCTGCACTTTATTTGGAGGGAATAGCTGAAATATGGTATCATTCCTTAGTGTTGAGTAGAGGCACTGTTGTTTGGGCTGAATTTAAAGAGGAGTTAATAGTAAGGTTTAGTGAACAAGTAATGGAAGATGTAGTGGAAGAATTCAATAAGCTGAGCCAAACTGGAACTGTTGATGAGTTTCTAGCTCAGTTTGAAGATAAGAAAGCCCAGATACTTGTGAGGAATCCTCATTTAGATGAATCACATTTTTTGTCAAGTTTCATTGGGGCCCTGAAAGAGGATATCAAGGTGGGTGTTAAGCTACTTAAACCTGCCACTTTTAGGCTTTGCTATTGAACAAGCTAAACTATAAGAAAGGGCAATTGAAGTTGCTGAGAAGAAAGCTAGAGCTGCAGCCAAACTCTCAGCTAGGTTCACTAACCATGCTCCTACTAAGGCTCCTGTTGCAACTACAACTAAGCCTACTGGGTTCAGATTGACACCAGAAGTATATGAGTACAGAAGGAGCAATCAATTGTATTTCAGGTGTGGGGAAAAGTATTCTCCTGGTCACCAGTGTCCAAGGAAACAATTGAATTGTTTGATAGGAGAAGTAGAAACTACAGAGGAGCTGGAAATTGTAGCAGATCAACCTGTTGAAGATGTGATCATTGAAGGTGATATAGACCAGGTGGTACAAGAAGCTATATGCATGAGTGCCTTGTCTGGCAGTAACAGAGGTGTCAACACTATATTGGTAAGTGGTTCTGTGAAGAATAGGAACCTTGCCTTGTTGATTGACTCTGGCAGCACTCATAGCTTCATTGATAAAAATACTGTTAAGGAAACTAGGTATCAAGCTAGTTATTGCCCTCCTGTTAGAGTGACAGTAGCAGATGGCAACTATGTCATGTGCACTTCTCATTGTCAAGGGTTCAAATGGAAGATGCAAGGCAGGCCCTTCCAAGAAGATTTGCTTATCATACCCACTTGGAGGATGTGATATTGTTCTAGGCAATGACTGGATGAAGAAGCATAATCCCACCAAGTTTGATCATGAGAAAAACTGTGTTACCATTGGTAGAAAGGGAAATAAGTTGGTGTTGCATGGTATTACTGAAGAGGGCAAGCTAAATATGATTTCCAGTAGGACTATGAGCAAAGTCTTGAAGAAAGGTCAAGCACTTATAGCACATCTATTTATGGTTAATGCAATAGTGGCTGAAGGCATGAGCTAGTTGATGAAGCCATAGAGACAGTCCTAGAAAACTACAAGGATGTGTTCATGGAACCCAAGTCCTTGCCACCTATCAGGGCCTTGGACCATGCTATTCCACTCAAACCTGGTGCTATACCAGTGAGTTTAAGACCATATAGGTATAATTTCCATCAGAAAGATGAATTAGAGAGGCAAGTCACAGAAATGCTCACTAATGGTATTATTCAGCAGAGTCAATCACCATTTTCATCCCCAACCCTCCTTGTCAAAAAGAAGGATGGGACATGGAGGTTCTGTGTGGATTATAGGGGACTAAATGAGATCACTATCAAGGATAAATATCCTATACCCATTGTTGATGATTTATTGGATGAGCTCCATGGTTCAGCAATGTTCTCCAAAGTTGACCTGAGGGCAGGTTACCACCAGATCAAGATGAAGGAGGATGATGTCTACAAAACAGCTTTCAGGACTCACATGGGACATTATGAGTTTAGGGTAATGCCATTTGGGTTAACAAATGCCCCTGCAACATTTCAAGCCTTAATGAATCAGATCTTTCAGCCTTATCTGAGGAAGTTTGTCTTTGGTTTTCTTTGATGATATACTCATATACAGTGTATCCTTAGAGGAACATGTTGCTCATCTGGTTCTTTGTGTTTGAATTGCTAAGGACTCACTCACTCTTAGCTAAGAAGTCAAAGTGTTCTTTTGGTCAGAAACAAGTGGAATATTTAGGTCATGTGATCACCAAGGAAGGAGTTTCTACTGATCCTTCCAAGATACAAGCTATGGTTGATTGGCCTAAACCAGTTTCAATCAAGAGTCTGAGGGGGTTTTTGGGGTTAACTGGGTACTATAGAAAGTATGTTGCTGGTTATGGCACCATCTGTAGACCCTTGACTGATCTTTTAAAGAAGGATGCTTTTAGGTGGAATGATGAAGCTGAATTGGCTTTCACAGCTCTTAAAAGGGCAATGACAACCACCCCAGTTTTGGTCTTACCTGACTATTCTAAAGTGGAGACTGATGCTAGTAATGGAGGAATTGGGGCTGTTCTAATGCAAGGAGAGAGACCTATTGCCTTCTTTAGCAAGGTTTTGGCACCAAAACATAGGGGTAAGTCAATTTATGAGAAGGAATACATGGCTTTACTCAGTGCAGTAGATAAGTGGAGACATTACCTACAGTACAAACACTTCATTGTCAGGACTGACCATTACAGCTTGAAGTACTTGTTAGAACAGAAGGTGACTTCAGCTATACAGCAAAAAGGACTTACAAAACTGCTTGGACTAGATTATGAAGTCCAATACAAGAAAGGGGTAGAGAATAGAGTGCAGATGCCCTTTTTAGGCAACATGAAGATGGGATGAACAAGCCTCTTTTGAGTCAAGGACAATTGTTGGCTATTAGTGTTTCAGTTCCATCTTGGATGCATGAGGTTACTGAAAGCTATACAAATGATCTCCAAGCTAAAGAATTGATTGCTCAACTGTGGACTTACAAGGACCCAGTCTGTGGCATTATACATCTGGTGTTCTGAGGAGAAAGGGGAAGGTTTATATTGGTGATACTGGAAATCTTAGACAACAACTGATCTCCACCTTTCATGACTCCCCATTAGGTGGTCATTCTGGTCAGCTAGGAACTCTTAAAAGACTATCTCAACTGTTTTATTGGCCCAAAATGAAGCAGATGGTGATTGAATTTGTGGCCAGCTGTGATGTGGGTGTGAAGAGCAAGGATGACAATGCAGCTTATCCATGATTGCTGCAACCCCTTCCTATTCCTAATCAGGCCTGGAGTCACATCAGCATGGACTTCATTGAAGGGTTGCCTAAATCCAAGAATAAAGAGGTAATCTTAGTGGTGGTAGGTAGAATGACTAAGTATGCACATTTTATAGCCTTATCCCATCCCTTTACTGCTGTTACTGTGGCTGAAAAGTTCTGGAAAAGGGTGCATAGCTTACATAGAACTCCTGAATCAATTATCACTGATAGGGACAAGATATTTCTTAGCAACTTTTGGCAAGCTTTGTTCAAACTATTGGGAACTCAGCTTCACTACAACACAACTTACCACCCACAAAGTGATGGACAAACTGAAAGAGTAAACAAATGTTTGGAAAATTACTTAAGGTGTATGACTTCTAATAGACCAACTAAGTGGAAACAATGGTTGTCAGCTGCTGAGTGGTGGTACAACACTAATTTCCATACTAGCCTGCAATGCACTCCTTTTGAAGCCTTGTATGGTTACTCTCCACCTCAACTATCTTTGGGACCCTTGCTTGAAACCATAGTCCCAGCAGCTGAGGATGCTGTCATGTTGAGGCAACAAATGCAACAACTACTTAAAGACCATCTAAGTAAGGCTCAAGAAAAAATGAACTATTATGCTGATCAAAGGAGGACTGACAGGGAGTTTGTAGTTGGTGATATGGTTTACTTGAAGCTACAACCTTATAGACAGACTTCCATTGCATTAAGGAAGAATCTCAAACTCAGTTCTAAGTATTATAGTCCTTACCAGGTGTTAGAAAGGATTGGGAAGGTTGCCTACAAGCTAGCATTGTCTCCCAGTTCTAAGGTGCATCCAGTTTTTCATGTTTCCTTGCTCAAAAAGAAAGTGGGCACTAGAGTGGTGGTGCAGTCTGATTTACCCGTTACTGGTAATGATGGTCAATTCCTTGTCCATCCAGTAGCCATTCTCCAAAGGCAGTTGGTAAAGAAGAATAATGTGGCTACGGTTAGGGGTGGGCATAAACACCGAAAACCGAAAAACCGGACCGAACCGAATTAGTTCGGTTTTTCGGTTTCGGTTTTTTCGATTTTTCGGTCCGGTTCGGTTTTTTTAAAATAAAAAATTCGGTGTTCGGTTCGGTATTCGGTTCCGGTTCACCGGTTCTTCGGTATTCGGTTAAACCGAAAATTTAATAAATAATTTTTACTCCCCTCTACTTCAGAGTTCAGATCACTTAAAAGCCCACTCCACTTTGTGTCTTTCTTAGGCCCACTTTGTGAACTATCTATCCAAATTAGTATTACCAAGCCCATCCTACCTGACCCAAATTAGTATTACCAGCTACCAGCTATCCATCCAAGTCCAATTCGTCTCCACTCTCCAAGACTTCAACAATCAACAGATCAACCATTCAACCCTAACGCCTCCTCCTCTCATCTCCTCTCCTCCTCACGCCTAACCTAACAGTCCGACTCGTCACTCCTCAGTCCTCACACGATCCACACTGCTCTGTCCAACGGCGGCGGGAGTTCTCAAGCACCTCACACCAAGGTAATTTCATTTTCTCCTTATAATTTCTTTGTTTGATTGTTCTTTCCTTTTCATAAGTTTGAACCTTAATTTCTTTTTTCACCGAACCCTAGCTAGTTTTGGATAAAGAATCACTGAATTTGTAAGTATTGGGTTGGATTTGTTTTAAATTATTTTCCTTTTCGGTTAGTTTAAATCTTTATTATGGGTGTTAAATTTTCTTAAATTATCAGTGGGTATCTTTAGACTTGTAAAGAAAAGAAGAAGATAACATCTGTTCTTGTAGTTTTGGAGAAATCTGGGCAAGAATTATTTATACTGTAATTGCTAGATTTTCTTTAGGTGCATAACTGCATATTTGCTGCTTCTTGTTCGGTTTTGTTGAGTGTTTATTGAACTGCTCTACTGCTATAGAGCTATATTTTTTTTTTTCTTTGAAACTGCTAACTGTTGCTATAGAGCTTCTATCTTATAGTTTCTCTTTTTAATTTTTCATAGATGGCGGATGAAACTAGACTAAGTGCGGCTGGTTCAACTGATAGCGTACCTAATACAGATGATAGCAATGACATTGACAAGTCACTTGACACCCAGACCCAGGTAACAAAGAAAAGAAAAGAAATAAGTTCTAGGTCAGCGGTTTGGGATCATTTTGATAAGGTCGTTGTGAATGGTATTGGTAAAGCGAGGTGTAGACATTGTAAAAATCTTTATGCCGCTAATACAACTATAAATGGGACAACGGGATTGAGACAACATATAAATTTGAGGTGCCCAAGATATAAAGCCAAGATTGAAACTTGCACTCGTAAAAGGTAAATTTTGCATCTAAGGGTGAGCCGCTTGGGAATTTGATCAACAATTAATTAGGAGGGCTTTAGTTGAGATGATAATTACGGATGAACTACCATTTAGCTTTGTAGAAAAGGAAGGCTTCAAGAAGTTTATGAATGTAGCCCAACCTTTATTTCAAGTTCCTTCCCGTAGAACAATAACAAGAGATTGTTATGAACTTTATGACGAGTTGAGACTAGATTTGAAGAAGAATTTTAGAGAAGCAAAATCAAAAATCAGCTTTTTTACTACCGACACATGGACATCATTGCAAAGAATTAATTATATGTGTTTATCAAGCCACTATATTGATAAAGATTGGATGTTGCATAAAAAAATACTGAATTTTGCCTATCACTAGTCATAAGGGTGAGCATATGGCAGAGGCTATTAGTAATTGTTTGCTTTATTGGAACTTGGATAAGGTTTTTTCTGTTACTGTTGATAATGCTTCTTCCAACGATGTTACAGTTAGAGAATTGTCTAAACATTAAATATGTGGGAACTAATATAATGGATGGTAAGCATCTTCACGTGAGATGTATGGCACACATACTTAATCTAATTGTGCATGAAGGTTTGAAGGAAATTGATGCTTCTGTCAAACGTGTTAGGCAAATGGTGAGGTATGTTAGATCATCTTCGGCAAGAGGAAGTCACTTTAAGAAATGTTGTGAAGTTCAAAGGGTGGATTGTTCTAAAACATTAGAGCTAGATGTGCCTACTAGGTGGAATTCCACTTACTTGATGTTGGATACGGCACAAAACTTTGAGAAGGCCTTTGATAGGTTTGATCTTTTTGATGAAAATTTTAATAATTATCTTTCTACTCATGTTCTTGAAGATGGAAGTGTTGCAGGTCCTCTTCAATCTGATGATTGGGTGAATGTAAGGAATGTGATAAAGTTTCTTGAAAGATTTCACGAGCTCACCGTAAAGGTTTCAGGTTCACATTATGTTACTTCTAATGTTCATTTTGAGGATATATGTGAGCTTGATGTATATTTGAAAGTGTGTTTAGCAAGTGAAGATCTTAATTTGAGTAAAATGGCTGAGCGGATGAGAGAAAAGTTTAAAAAGTATTGGGGTGATCCTGAAAAGATGAACAAAATGATTTTTATTGCTTCCGTGTTGGATCCTCGTAATAAGTTTGTGTATGTTAGCTTTGGGCTTGAAGAGCTATTTGGGGAGGAAGTAGGAAAGAAAGTGTTTAAGCAAGATATGATTATATGAAATCTTTGTTTGTAGAGTATCTCAAAAATTATTCAAGAGAATTTCATCATAAATCATCTCCTCTCGCATCTTCTTCATCTCAATGCTCATCTGATGTATCTTCTAGTTCTGACACCTCTTTGAGAGCAAAAGCTTTGAGAACTAAGCTTCAGTTGAAGAAACAAAAGGAAGATTCTGGATGTGGGGGTGCTAAATCGGAGTTGGATAAATACATTAGTGAAGAACAAGAGCCTGAAGATGAATGTGTTGAGTTTAAGGTCTTAGATTGGTGGAAAATAAATGCTCCTAGATTTCCCGTGCTTTCGGAGTTGGCTCGTGATGTGTTGGCTATTCCGGTTTCTAGTGTGGCATCGGAATGTGCATTTAGTACCGTGGACGTATTCTTGATCCATTTAGAAGTTCATTGACTCCTAAATGTGTGCAATCTCTTATTTGTTCCCAAGATTGGCTTAGAGAAGAGACTAAACCCGTTAGTGTGGAAGAAAGTTTGGAGTATCTTGAGCAACTTGAACTTGGTAAGGTTTTATATTTTTTGTGTTTTTTAGTGCAAAAATCATATACTTATTTATGTTGTATGACATATTTGATTAAATTTCCTTTAGAGATAGCAAATAGTGGAAGAGATCCTTGCATTGTTGATGTTTGATTTAGGGAGTTTGATTGTGATTTGCTACTAGTGGTAAGTTTAATATTTTATTTTGTATTTCTATTCTTTTATCTTGAAAGTTATATTCTAACTTTTGGTTTTGTCTTATTTTTTATTATGTTCAAGTTCAACAATGCCTCCTAATGCTCGCTCACATGTTTGGGAATATTTTGCGGTAGTTCAAGACAATGAAGAAGGGCGTAAATTAAGGTGTTTGACATGTGGTATGATACTTAAATATAATTCAAGAGTGAATGGCACAGGTTCCTTGATGAAACATATTGGGAAATGTCTTGAGCGTCAACAAGAGAGGCAAATTCGCCTTCAAATTTGAGCTTGTGTTTTGAATTTGGTTAACTTCGGACCGAATTGTAATTGCTAGTGTTGTGTTAAGACAATGGATTTAAGACTTAGTTTGTGACAGCTAATTTTTTGTATTTGGAGCTAAATTTTAAGACATTTGTGTTGTTTATTTATGTTGTTTGGCGCTTTAAAATTTCTTTCGCTCATTTTAAGCTTATGTTATATTGTTATTTGTGTTGCTTGTTTTTGCCTTGTGCGTTCTTTTCTTGATCTTTGGCCGGCTATTGTTATTGTTTTAAGTTGAAGGCTTTAAGCCTAGTGGTTTAGTTTTGTGCAGCTGTCGCTGCTTCATCGATTTTTGTGCCGATTTGGGCCTGCCATCGATTTTCGGGTGGTTGCTTGCATCGTTTTTTGTATTAGTGTTGTCTTGCTTATCCCGTGGGTCTTGCTATCGACCTTGATAGAAACCATCAAGCTTTAATGCGAGCAGCCCAAAAAATCAATGTCTCATCAAAGGGAATTGCATTGCTACCTTTTTATTTTTATTTTGGTCTAAGTAAGACTTGACAGTCATAAATTTTAAAGGAGAACTCTCTGTGCCAAGATTAATTATCTTGGAGCAATTTGGAAAGAAGGTTGAATCTGGCCAAAAGACAGTATCTAAGCCCAACATGATTCTTTTTGTTGACTAAATTATTTTGTTGTCAAGTATTTCAATCATAGAGAAGAATTTGTGTGCACCGATATCCGAAAAGGCGATTTTCTCTCGTTATGTGTGTCATAGAGGATATGGTCTTCATTTCTTTGGTTTCTCGATGCATTTGAATTCAGTTGCCACTTGCCATGATAGAATTATGTCTCATCTATCAGTTCACCAATACTATTTTCCTTTCATTTTATATGATGGTATTTTACTAGAACTAGAGTTTTAGTTTTAAATTTGGGTTGTATATTATATTAGTGTTAGTGGAAGGAAAGATTAACATAACAACTGAAAAGTTTGATAGAGAAAACAACTCATCAAATTAAGTTTAAACTTTGAATTGTTAAGTTAAAATTATCGAGAGCTGTAGAAGTAGTATAGAATAAACGTACTAATGCAATAGTTTCAAGTATTTTGGAATGCCCCAAAG
This sequence comes from Lycium ferocissimum, assembly GCF_029784015.1. Taxonomy (NCBI): domain Eukaryota; kingdom Viridiplantae; phylum Streptophyta; class Magnoliopsida; order Solanales; family Solanaceae; genus Lycium; species Lycium ferocissimum. The sequence goes on along the minus strand of NC_081342.1, from coordinate 16,626,746 downwards.
TGAAAAAAGTCTCAAATAAATTGTAATTGAGGTTGTATCGATCTTTTCTGCACCTGAAACATTGAGGTCTACAAGTTTCTTTTGTTTTTTACAACGAATCCGGAGCCAAAATGGCTTCTTTTCTGACCATTACACCAAAATGGTATGCCTTTTTTTTTTTAAACCAAAATGGGCATTTCGTGCAATGTTGCACGAAATGCAACAAATTTATATATTTTTTTTTATTTCGTTTTAATATAAAAAACCGACTATATTTGGTTTGGTTTTGGTTTCAAGTCTTAAAACCGAACCAAACCGACTTTATATATTATGTTAAAAATTAAATTTGTATATATACGTGTATGTATTTTAATTTTTTTATGAAAACATTACAATTTATATTATGTTTTTATACTCTTGGGCCATGCTTTTGAATTAAACTAATTGGGGCAATTCGCAGAATTGCCCTTCGTTTGGTTGTGTTAAGTAAAAGTACGCTGAGGGGGCAGACTTTTAGTTGTGTTTAAGTAAAAGTACGCTCCCCTCCGGCGACTTTTAGTTGTGTTAAGTAAAAGTCGGAGAGGCGGACTTTTAGTTGTGTTTAAGTAAAAGTACGCCTCCGGCAGACTTTTAGTTATGTTCAACTAAAAGTCTGCCGGAGGGGGCAGACTTTTACTTAAACACAACTAAAAGTCTGCCCCCTCCGGCAGACTTTTACTTAACACAACTAAAAGTCTGCCCCCTCCGGCAGACTTTTAGTTGAACATAACTAAAAGTCTGCCGGAGGGGGCAGACTTTCCCTTGAAGCATATATATATATATATTTTTTCAACTTTTCAAGGGAAACTTTTAGTAATGCCTTAGCTAAAAGTGTGTCCCATAAAACATAACTAAAAGTATGCCCATAAGGCGTAAGTTTTCCTTAAGGTGTAACTAAAAGTTTGCCTTATAAGGCAAAATTTAATGGGCAAACTATTATGCGGACCCGCATAACTTTGTGAAGGAATTATCAAAGTTATGCGGACCCGCATACTTATGCCAAGTACGCACATAAGGCATAAGTATGCCGGGTCCGCATAACTTTGGTAATTCCTTCACAAGTGTATGCGTTGGGGGCATAGCGAAATTTAACTCTCGCCTTGCGAATTTTTTTTAAATTTTTAATTGCGTGTGGGTTCGAACCGGAACCTATGAGTTTTAGCGAAGGCAAAATTTAAAGATTTCAAATATGAGGGGCAAAATTTAAAGACCACCCCAAACGAAGGGCAATTTGCGAATTGCCCTAATTAGTTTAATTCAAAAGCATGGCCCAAGAGTATAAAAACATAATATAAATTGTAATGTTTTCATAAAAAAATTAAAATACATACACATATATATACAAATTTAATTTTTAACATAATATATAAAGTCGGTTTGGTTCGGTTTTTTAAGACTTGAAACCAAAACCAAACCAAATATAGTCGGTTTTTTATATTAAAAACGAAATAAAAAAAAAATATAAATTTGTTGCATTTCGTGCAACATTGCACGAAATGCCCATTTTGGTTTAAAAAAAAAAAGGCATACCATTTTGGTGTAATGGCTGTAAAAAGAAGCCATTTTGGCTCCGGACTCTTTTTACAACAATCAAACAGCTTGACCAAGTTATCCGCTTTAATTTCATTGATCTTTTAATGTTAGAAAACTGAAAAATCAATAACAGTAGCTATGGAAAACTAGTATCTTTTACAATGATGCTGATTGCTGACTGCATGACTTCCATTTACCATGTTTTTTTTTTCTTTTTGAACTCTTTAGTTTTCTTGTTGTCAGTCTAGTGAAAATAGCCAGTTAACAAATCTCTTAGTGCCTTAAAAAAAATTAACTTTCTTTGCTAAGGCAGCATGGCAATATTCTTCTCATAAATTAAAGAAGTGTCTGAGAAAGATTTTCATTCTTTTGATTAGAATTGAATTCCGTACTAATTTCCACTACTAAACTTGAACCCCTAAATGTAACTTGATCTTTTTGGCGTGGAGCTCGACCTTTGCTTAGTCGTGCACTTGAAAAGGAGGAATTTGATCATTCGCGCATCCGCGCCTTGAGAAGAACTACATTGGCAGTGAGATGTTCCGAATGATTGAGGCTGCTGCACTATTAAAGAAAGTCCATTTTACAAGTAGAAAACCGAATTAGAAAAACCGAAACCGAACCGAACCGAACTTTAAAAAACCGAACCGAACCGAATTAATTCGGTGCGGTGTTCGGTGTCCACTTTCAAAAAACCGAAACCGAAAAAACCGAACCGAAGTTTGAAAAACCGAACCGAAGAACCGAACGCCCACCCCTAGCTACGGTTAAGGTGCTAGTGCAGTGGTCCAATTTGCCACCTGAGGATGCCACTTGGGAAGACTATCAGTACCTTCGGGCCAAATTTCCAGGTTTTGATTCTCATCCTTGAGGTCAAGGATGTTTTGATGGAGGAGGGTATGTCATGATCTCACTATACTAGTAATTAAAGTAGTAGAATTAGTAGCAATAATAAAGGATTAGTATGGGATAAGTATGCTGCCAGTCGGGTTCGATATTGGGTAAGCAAGGAGTATTATTAACTAACTTTTGAAACGGATTTGAGATTAGAAAGGAATTAATGAGCTACGATGGCCGGGATCTTGCCACGTCATCGGCGATTAATTAGTTATAAGTTGTCAGAGGAGAGAGAAAATCAATTAAGCAAAAATCAGGTGCAATTTCTTCTTCTTCTCGACTCTTTCTTCTTCTTCAATCTTCTCTTCTTCTCTTTCTAATACTTCTTCTCTACTTCTTCTGCAGATCTATTCTCATCAATGGCGAATCCATGTTATCTTTTAGTATAGTTTTATCAGACAGTTTCAGATCTACGTATTAAGTTCCATTTTCCATTTTTGATATAATAGAAAATTGTTCCAAAAAACTTGTTCTTCTTCATTTGGATTGGTTAATTGTGTGAATTGAGTTGAGATCATTACAAATCGATGGAGAGGAATGGAGACAAGAAAACTTCACTTGAAATCGATCTAACTTTCTGGTAAATACTCGCCTGTAGAAGAATGGTGTAAATATGGAGAAGACAATGTGAAGATGAAGAAGGGGGTGCGAAAAACTGTATTTTGCGATAAAAAGAAAAGGAAAAAATAATTAAATTTAAACAAAACGCGCCTAATTTTTAATTATTTTATTTTTTTGTGCCACATCAGCTCTCAGGATGCTATTATGTTCATTTTTAAATGTGTAGGGGAATAATAGGTCGCCTGATTGGTTTGAGTTTGAACTCGACGAGTATAGTTTAGGTGCGATCTAGGTCTTTTGCCTTTGCAAAACGATGTAATGTTTGTTTACCACCGGTAACCACCTTGAACCAAATTTGGCGGGAGGTGCTCTCATTCGCTAAAGTCCAAACACTTGAAAATTTTGAATTCTTTTTTTAATTTTAATTTGCGTTTTGGAACCATTTTTTTCGACCAAATCTGCCAAAAGCTTGGCTGAAATTACTTTCTCTGTTTCCGGCGTTACTACAGTCTACAATACTAAACTTAATAAACCTGCCATTTGGTTTTAAATTAAATAAATTATTTTTGTTTAACCTCACATATTTTCTCGAATCCATCTTTTTACCAGATTTGTAACAAGCCTGACCGGAATTTTTAGTGTAGCCACAGTTTTACGTTTGAACATGCAAAATTTTAAATAAAATTAAATACTTTTTCTGTTAACGCGTGCAAAATTTTAATTTAAATTAAATAGGTTGGTCAAAGACACTTAACAAAACTAGTTCAGTGTTCTAATATGAGCACATCATAGTTAGGTGTGCAAATTGCAAATCGTGCAAAAACTTGGGAGGATTTTATCCCCAAGTCGTGGTGACAAAATACTAGGAATTTAAAGGGCCTAAGATTTGCTGAAATCTAACAGGTTTGCAGTTCCACTTTCACAATTATTTTTTTCCTTCTTACTCTCACCACCAATGAGATTTCCCGAGAACATACAATAGTAATTTCATCAATAGGTGATAAAAGTAAATAAACGGCCAGTAGTGTGGATGTTGTCCCTAAAACACACTTCAATAAGAAGTAACTTTGTCCTTAAATTACATTTCATTACTATACAGTTCAATAAGTCTCTTAGATGTACTAGGCCAACGTTTTACTGACACTAGGATTAATAGCTTGGTAGCAGAGAAAACACAATAATCGTATCCCAGAAAGTATTAAACATTTGAATGGTAAGTTACAACCTGTTACAGCCTTTACACAGCCACCATATGTGTTCTTGTCCAGAAAATATCGTGAGATTCATTGACTTCAAAGGAAACAACATGGGCAGACATAAGAGCTTAATAGAGAAGGCACAAGAGAAAAAAAAAAAAAAAAAAAAAAAAAAAAAAGGTAAGATTAAAGAAAAGGCAGTCTGCAATATGCCACAGCATGCCATAGAGCAAAGGCCAAGTATTCCAGCATGTAGTCTTATGGACAAAAACATCATCATATACAACCAACATGCAGCTAATCCAGCTCTGAGCCACATCTCTATACAAAATAGCGCCTTAATAGTATAATTTAAACTATAAACATGTTTAGCATTGCATATTGTACATATAATGCACATCGGCGCTAGAACCCTTCAGAGATACAAAAACATCACCTTCACTGAGTTTGATCACAACAGCTTCGTGAACCGCCCAAGACCAGGAAATTGCCAAAAACATGCTGGGAGAAGATCACCATCTCAGGTCTACCTTCTTGATCTAGATCCTACAGGTAGCATAATACTCGATGAGTAATGGTACCAAATCTTAGCATAACATTCATGACCTCTAGTACGTGGAATAATTGTGCTGATAACAGCTCATGGAGATTAGGGACACGTTTTAAGGCACTAATTCATGGAAAGTGATTGAGGGGATACACAAGGGAGTTCGAAACGGCTCATCATGTGCAAAATGTTACCAACCAGACCTTCAGCCATTAAGTTCAGCCATCTTTTTCCATCTTAACAAAAATCGGGTAACTTTCTGTTAGGGAAATCTGTGTCGAAAAGAAGATATTCCTGTCAAAAAGAGGATATTGCCTTCCTCAGTTGTTACATTTCACTTCCACACAATCTCTATCCATAAAGGAGAAAATCATTTTTAGTTTTGGGGTTTATTTCTCTGCATATTTACCAATTTTCTCTCTACAAAGAAATGAAAAGTTTTTTTCTTATGGTTTGGTGGGTAAATTTCTCACTCAGTAACTTTACCTAGACCTTTTTACTTTGCTTCGGTAGATATACATCTCTCTCAACACTGAACTTTCACTTGCTTTCTCTCTCCGTCAAGAAAAATTAAATGTATTCATTGGTTTGGTTTTATGGGTATGTGTGTCTCTAGATTTTTTTTTTTTTTTGAGGAGTGAACCTTTGTTTTTCTTAAATAGATAAGGGAAAGTGAGTGAAATTTCAGAACAGAAAAAAAAAATTATTTTGTTTGGGGTATATTTCCCTCTCTGAAATTTCACTCACTTTCCCTTTATCTATTTAAGAAAAACAAAGCTTCACTCACGTTCTATATGTGGACGGAAAGAAAGATATCTTTCTCAACCTTTCACCTTGAAGGAACAAACTTTATTTGATTGGGTTTGTCGTGTATTTTCCTCTCAACAATTTCACCTAAAAAGAACTCTTTTAACTAAAAATATGATTAATTTATGTCAAAGAGATGCTAAAACACAAACTCTCTACAAAGAAAAGATTTTTGGTTTATTTAGATGTTTAAAAAATTACAAAAAAACAAACTGGGAAATGGTTTTGAATTGACAAGGTTTGGTTATGACCCGTTGGCTGTCCATTTTGACCAAACCCATATTTTTTTACTCAAGCACTTTAGGTTGGGTTGAGTTCTCATTTGACCCGCCGAAACTTAACTCAACCCACCATTGACACACCTATGTGGCATTTGTTGGTCAAAAAGTTGTTTCTAGATTTTTTTTTTTTTTTTTTTTTTTTTTTTCAACCAAACGCTGCTAGAGAAAAGTTTTCTTCCATTGAAACACCTATGTGACATTTGTTGGTCAAAGTTGTTTCTGGAAAATTTCAACCAAACATTGTTAGAGAAACGTTTTTCTGTTTTTGCAAAACTGAAAAGTACCTCTACTGTCGGGTCAAAAGCTATTCTGGAAAAAAACTGGAAAAATAATCAGCAATTTTCTAGAAGCACCACCTCTATTTTCTCCCCAGGGCTAGACAGACTTTAACTTCAACGAATCATTTCTTTGGTGGAGCTACAGTTGCTAATGAAAATAACAAAGACCAACCATGCACTTTAGAATAAATAATTAGAAACTACATCATCAATCAAGCAGTTTGCGAGTGAACAGTAATGAAGTTGCTGATTCAGCAATTCCATCGGGAATCTGCTGAAACCTAATGAACAAGCAAAGTTACTGATCCTGCAATTTCTCTCAGGAATCTACTGACAGGCCATACTACCAATTCCATTGGCAATATCTGTTCAGATGCCAGGATTACCAACTTCCTTTAAGAAGTCATAACACAAAATAATCATTTTTCTTGTGGGATTTCACTGGGTGTGTTGTTGCAATAATTGCAGATAGACATAATTCATATATTACAACAACATACATACCTAGTGTAATCCCACAAGTGGGGTCTGGGGAGGGTAGTGTGTATGCAGACCTTACCCCTACCTTGGGAGGTAGGGAGGCTGTTTTCGATAGACCCTCAGCTCAAGGAAAAGAAAACCAAAAGAAAGTCATCAAGATAATATTATTTCCAGGCCAGTAAAATCTAGGTTTTAGCTGTAACAGATGCACTCTATAGAATGCAAATTACATGTTTATTTTTTTTTCCGGTAAAGTAATCAAATGTCATTAGTAAAGCATCAAGAAGATGCAAGGTTACAGGTGGGCAAAAGAAGCTGCTTCAATCAAAACGGGAAGCAAACTTAGACAAAAAACCTGTAAAACAGCTAAAAGGAATCCTGCCTATTGTGCTAAGCTAAGCTAAAGACAGGGAATTAACAAAATCCAAAAAAGTATCCACACCGTTTACAGGGGTAAGAAAATGCCAACTAAATAAGCACTCTAAACATCTAGCCTTGAGAGTACTAATAGGAGTTGAGATTCCATCAAAGCATCTGCTATTTCTCTCCTTCCAGAGACACCAAAAAAATAACTGTAGGGATCATTCTCCAGATCCTTTTGATGGTTTTTCCAACTCTCCACATGTAAGAATAACTGCTATTCTTACACGTCTATTTTGAGTGATCTAATTCTAGTCTTCTAGTAATCAAACAGTTCATTACTTAAAACCTCTAGCGATGAGGAGCACCAGTGAAATTTTAGCCAAAATATATGCCATTTCAAATGATTCATCAGCTTTCACCCTATGTGTTAAAAAGAGTATCAAAAGAGTATCAGTATGCCTAAGTTCCTACTTCACATCATTTTCAAACCTTCATAAGGTAGACACTCATGCACAATTGTAGTATTATGTACTATGGCTTGGCTTCTCCAACCCCTTCTCATTAGAGCCGTCAATATGGCTAGGCCAGTAGGGCTGACCCAGCCCAGCCAGTGATTTAATAGTGTTGGGCTATGATTTTTGGAGCCCATTTAAAAACGAGACCTTTTAGCCTGGCCCGGAAAAGTCCGCTGGCCCATAAGCTTGATTTATAACAAAAATACTTGTAAAACAACAAACATTAAATTTAACGCTCGGGGAGTACGCTTTTGTGCCCAGGACTTATGCCCCAATCTTTAGGGTGTACGCCCTATGGATCTATTCCTTTCATTCGCACCCCAGAGCGTTTTGTGTACACCCTGTCCCAGGACTCCCCAAAAACGTATTTGAAGACACTGTTTCAGACTTAGTTAGCAAGTAGTAACGCCATGTAATATTGTCTTGTAAATATTTGTGTTACAATTTTTAAAATTTAAATTAAAAGAATTATCAATAATATTTTTTTTTTAAAAAGGTGGCTGGCCCGGCCAAGCCCTTTAAATTCCAAAGTCCACGTGGGCTAGCCCGGATGGGCTGGGCCAGCCCGTTTTGACAGCTCTACTTCTCATGCCAAACAATGACACAAGTCTTGCAGTAGCATAGCAGAAATGACTGTTCAATAAAGCATGTCGGGGTCACAAAAATTTAAACTGCAATATCAAAGTACCAAACATAATTCATATATTCTTTTTGAGAATTTGGGCAAGTTTACCACTCAAATAGAACAGTTTACAAAAGTGAAAATACGAGGAAACTATAGCTTGCAAATTCCAACCATAATAACTAGGAGATGATTACCAATTTTACTTACTGCTTGGACGTTTCATATTTCGGCAGAACGTGCTACCGCAATGGCAGCTAAATGCTTTTACTGGATGTTCAAGATCATCAAAATCAATACCATAATCCTGCAAGAGCCAAATCCAAAGTTCATCAAGCCGATAAACAACCAAATAGCAAAGCATATATTCTGAAAGGCATTGAGGCAAGCACCTTTTTGTATCTACCAGGTGAACACTCATGCTACCAGAAAAACTAGATTTAAAATGGTGAGACACCGTTACTTGCTAATCTTTCAAGTCATGATGTAGTAGTTTGAAATCCATTGTGTTACTGACTTATTTCAATTTGCAATTTTGAGCATTTTGTAATGACTGGTTATATTTTCCTCAAGGATATCAACACGAATTCATCTAATTATGCTGCTACTTGGCATATTTAGGACATAGCTCAGAGTTGTTGACTATCCCGATAAAGAACACAGAAAGATGACACTTGGAATTAACTCTCACAATGAGGGGCCTAAATTTGATTTTACTCCATTTACAATCAACATGGTAACCATAATTTCAGAATTAAGAGGAGACGTCCATTGGGCTTAACTCTTTATGATTAGAGTAACCTAAAACATAGATATCACTTTATCATATTCAGAATATATCACATCATTACAAAGTATTAAGAGTGAAAGAAACTAACCAAAGTTGAGAAGCACCTGTCCATCTTTTCTTTGAAGAACAAATGAGGAAGTGACTTGATAAAGGATATATATATATATATATATATATATATATATATATATATATATATATATATATATATATATATATATATAGGTTAAGCTAACCTACTAAATAGCATTTTCCCCATTTTTAATTCTCAAAAACAATCCTGCCAACACACTAACAACACATTGATAGGAGGGTCTTTATTGTCTTTTTAACCAAAAACCTAAACCCAATTCTCTTTTCCCTCTTTTCTTTTCTTCTCTCCCTCCTTAATTTTTTTTTCCCCTCCTCCCAGAAGCTCCCGCAATTTAATCCCTTGGTGACTCGAACCCAACCTTCGGGTGGGAGGTGGAGGGTGCTTACCATCTGAGCAACCTCTCCCTCCTCAATTGCGACCCAACTCCTGGGTGTATGGCTAGGAGATCGGGAGATGCCGGACCGTGGACTTGCCATTGATGATGCCATCGAGCCTGCCAATGGTGGCCCTTGTTGTACCAGTCACTAAATAATTTTTACCCTAAAATCTAAACTCACTTCATCTCTGCTTAATAAATTTTGCTTGAAACATATCTCCATTGGATAATGTCCCCAAATTTTCTTTCCAGATAACTGCATCATCCATTTCTTTCTCGCTTTGTTTTTTCCTTCACTCATGATGCGTATACCCGCGGAAACACACTTGAACCAAACAATCTTTCTTGAATGAAAGCAAGTGGAGAAAGAAACTCGGTGGATATATTCTTAAATGTGATCTTCAAGTTGCTACATTTGCCAACAAACCAGGAAGCCAAATCTCAAACTCTGTTGAATTAAGAGAAGGAGAAGAGGGAGGGGGGGAGATCGTGGGTTACATAAAGAGAATCGGAGAGATCGTGGGTTACATAAAGAGAACCCATTTTAACTTTTCCTGAAATGACCAAAAAACCACTATAGCCATGTAGTAGGTTAGAAAGGCCCTATACACACACACATACACACATAAATCCCATTAATTTTCGTTTCCTATTTGTTTTTGTGGGGTGGGAAAGACTCATTCAGTCATTTCTGCCTCAAGCTACTATCTTATATTTTTTAGGTGGTTGGTGGACAAGCCACTTCAGCACAATTCGTTACTGTTTATTATGGACATTAGCTGCACAGTACTACAATAGGGCCTCCTCATAACCCTCAGGTCAGGAGGCCAACTCAATATATATATGTAACTTAAATCTGTTGAGAAAACGATGGCTTTTCCCAGATGAAATGAAAATTGGATTTATGTAATAGGAGAAAGATTTCCCACTCCTTACCGGAGAGATATGTGGCGATGAAAGAGGGATTAAGTAGAAGAGAATTCGCTGTGCAACATAGGCTTGTTAATGGAATTATCAGCACACTCATCAGAAAACACACAAAAATTTGGTCCAAAGCAAACCAGACCAGTGTACTTATATCGGTATATCAAAAGCAACAAAACAAGTGCACAATGACACAATGAACCTGAGCATGTGACAATGAAAAAAGCCTACTCACCCAAGTGAGCTCCTCCATTGCCTTAATCTTTCTTGTAGTGAAAAAAGCAATCTGTAACAAGCAATCACATGAAATTATCCAACAAAGCTGTCACTGCGAGGGAATGGCTCTTGAGGATGAAATGAAGTTAAAGATTCAGAGAGCTTAAGATTCATTACATGATAGTAGTGGTGATCAGGAGTCTCTATTTCAATTGGTATTTCAACCAAATTTGAATCGAAGCATCTGGAACAGAACAGCAATGAATAAAGTAAATGCATCAACATATGTTCCGACTCTATGTATTAAACATCAAACAGATATAACATGCATGGTTCTCTTTATCCTGTTTCTTTATTGTTTCTTTTCTCCATTTTTTTTTTTTATGGATATTCTGACATGACAAGAAGATGCAAATTGATAGGCGCATGGTCTCTCTGGTCTGCCATTGGCAGAGTAGTTAAAGGAGCTAGAAGTGGGAATGTCAGAAAAGAAGCATGAAGTGAGCAGAAGACATTTAAAAAACAAGATGTGAACGTTTAATGGGAGGGATATTGAGCAGTTGACATTCAAAATAGGCTTTGTTGGACTTGCACCATAAATCATCTTCTTTTTTTTTTTTTTTTTTTTTTTTTAAAAAGAAAGCTTGCTTGTGGGAATTTGAAAAGTAAGGGAAAAATGCAGAAGTTCAAAGAAGCACCGAAATCTAGTTCAAAGTCAGGTAGGAGATTTACTTGAGGGCAAGTGAACAAAAAATTAGACCTAAAATTCAATCAGATTGTTGTTTTTGTTTTTAGTGACTAAGTCAACCCAAGGGGGAAAAGTTACAGAAAAAGAGATAAAATTTGGGATCCATCTTTGCGAACTTACCTGTGATTGATGAACCTGGCAACATTCCCATAAAATGTAGCATCCAAACAAAGAGCCTCCTCATCCTTCAGGACACCCTCTGAACCCCAGTCAGCATCCAGCAGGACTGGATAAGAATGTTCCTCCCCGTTGGGGCTCCGTGAAACACGATCAAAGAGTTCTGCATTGGTCAGAACTTCTCCAACATATTCGCAGACAAAAGCACCTCGAGGAAGGTCTTCAAGGGTCCGCAAGCCCCATCCTTTCCCTTCCGGAGTCATAAAGACCTGAAAGAAGAGCAACAATTATAGAGCAAGTTAATAGTGGAAACCAATTATGATTTTGGAAGAAGCTTTGCGATGCTCAAAGGACGAGCATAATAGGAAATTTAAGGCATTAGCTATTCCCACATCATGAACGTGATCAAAGACAAATGCCACATTCCACACATTATTACCTGCAACTTATGGCTTATACCTCGCTGTACTACACGGTTGCCACATTGTTTATTACAGCCACATTTCCACCAACACTCTTTGATGAAATTCCTCATCAGATGACCTTTACAAGCTTCTATAATGTCCTCATTTTTTGATCTTTCCAATGGACACTCTTTGCAAAAGAACTGGCAGTCTTTCTTGGGGTCACGATTCATGGAAATACATTCATTAAGAAACTCTTCTTTCACAAGGCCTTCCTTTGTGTATGCGAAATCACCGCCAATTACGTGCGCACAGGCGCAAGGTGTGGACAATGATAAACAATCACCAGTGCAAGTTGAACAACTATTATCATCTTCGATACGAGCCAGAGAAAAGGTCACAAATGCATTCTGGAAAACGACATTGGAAGCTATGTAGTGGAATGATGGTGGACAGTTGCTACTAACTTCATTCACCAAAGAAATTAAAACATTTTCTTGCCCCTTGGTTATATCAAGGACATCAACAGACCGTACATCATGTGGAGTCGATTCACATGGAACCACCTCCAGACTCTGTGAATTAGTCTGTTCAAGACCACTCTGATCGGTCTCCGGAGCAATACCAAAGTTGCCCATGGATGCAGTATCATCAGCTTGAGTGCTTTCTTCATCAATATAAGAAGCGAGATAGGGTATCTCTGGGGGAGCTTCCCCAGCACCAAGATCAGAATTCAGGAACCCATTTAAGGAATCAAATAAACCTATTTCACCTGGAGTTAATTCACCTGGAGCCTCCATACTCAATGGATTAGTCTGCTCAAGACCATTCTGATCAGTTTCTGGAGTACTACCACAGTTGCCCATTGATGCTATATGACCAGCTTGAGTGCTGTCTTCACCAATACGAGGAGGAGAGAGTTGAAGTACCTTTGGTTGACCATCCCCAGCATCAATTTCAAAATTCATAATTCCATTCGAGGAATTAACAGTCCTGTTTCTCGCGCCAAAATCATTCTCTGCAGCAACATCGGTGGTTGCTTGCAATTCATGACTATGTTGAGTTCCCAGTTCTAAAAAGCATTCACACACGTCATTCATCAGCTTCTTCACAGAAAAGTTAGGATCCAGGATTTTGTATGATTTAAGACATTTAAGCTCCACCATTTTCAGAACAGATTCTAGACTTGGCATATGGAAGTCTGATCTACAACGAGCTGGGTCACAGTTTATAGAGACTTTTATCTCTCCAGAGAGTGAGGAGGCAATATCTACATCAGAGTAACACCTATCTTGGACTTCTACCAGCTCACGACCGGTTGCCACTCCATTTGATGAATTTGTAATTTCTTCACCTGCATTTCTTCCTCCTCTCAGTTCTATCGCTAAAGGTTCAGAAGTTTCTGAACGTCTCCTTGAGGCGTTACCACTTGAAGTATCTCCCTTGTTTGACGGCTCTAAAGAATCAAAACAAGGCCATTTATTAGAAGGGAAAACTTTATAGATGTTTCCAGGAAACTTTCTGATGAGAACATCAAAGAAGAAAGAAGGTAATAATATATGAGTTGTAGCTTAATTTATGCACAATCATCAGGATCCCATACAGATCTACCAAGATGTCAAAATTTTAAATTCGTAATCTCCATAGCTTCTGCAAGACAAGAATTCTCCAAATATAATGGATACAATCCCAGAACACGAAATGGGTAAACTATGTACGCCAATCTAGTTATGTCTTGTATTGATTTCTAACTCCCATACAGAGAAAGAAAAAAACAAATGTATATCGGCCAAGGAAATTTAATAACCATGAAGAATTAATTCGTGACACAACATTCGGCTCTCCAAGATGAAATACCTGGGTGAATAACAGCAATAGGAGCCTCAAACTGTGGCATATCATCAGTATATGGTTCATCCTTAGGCTTGATTAAGGCAAGGGATCCCAACATCTTCTGTTTAGGGGACAGTTCACCACCCGGTTCTTTCTTTGGCTCTTTGAGTATTGATGCATGGGAAGCTTTAGCAGCAACCGAACTCGTTCCCCTGGACATGATTGGAGATGTTTGAGTTCCGTTCAATCTGAGATTATCCCTATGAGAACTAGGATTTGCTTCCCCTTGTGACTGGTTCTGAAAACGAGATCCAGGTAATTCACCTTCCTCCCCCCGTCTAAGCCTTTTAAGAGATGTCCTGGCACTAGAATTATTAGCGGAAGGTGAAGGTTGACCTTCTTGATATCTTAAGCGCAATCTCTTTAGTGGTCTTTCAGGCTCCTCATGCATTGTTTCTTCCTCTAAAAGCTCCTCTCGCTGCACAGGAGGCTAAGGGACCAAATAAAGATACAAGGGAAATTCAGTACCAGTTTCTCAAAAAAAAAAAAAAATGATACAAGGGAAATGGGGAAGGAAAAAAATCAGATCCTATAGAAATTACATGGTAACATGGAGACTTAAAATTAAACACATGCAACCATACCACATCTCGTACTTCATTATTTTCACACTTCTTATGCTCCGCCGCCTGCAATAGGATGTCAATCAAGAGAATTCAGACTCCATTGAGCATATTTAATGCTTTGCTAAGGAAAGAAGAAAAACGAAACTCTGACTTGGCCAGAAATGTGAGAGAAGGAAAGATAGATTGAACCTCCGCTTCCTCCTTTTCAAATATAGCATCTGCAAGTGCTCTATAATTTTCCTCTTCGATAAGCTCCCAATTTTTGTCATATAGTTTTAGAAGGCTCTTCAAGACTGGCTTCACCTTTGCCTCAGAGATGCCAATAGTTTTCATAGCATGAAATGCCTTCTTAACTCTCGGATTGGGCGGCATTGTTTTGTCGATTTAAAAGCAACCTCCAAATTACTCAGTGAGCCTACAGAAACCAGAGTGCATATGAGCAGAACCAGAGACAGAATTCGAACAAGGCTTTCAATAGTATCTAGATTAGGATGTTGCATAATCTGACAAATAACCAATACCTTCTGAAACTGCATTTCCTTTTCTTTTCCTTATATATATATATATATATATATTTGGGAGATAGAGACTACTTTTCATAAACACCAAATCAACAACCAAAATTTAAGGAAGGTGCATAAGGAAACATGACTATGATCAAGGCATAAGCAAAATGGAGGGTGCATGGTTCGAAACTCGGTGGATAATGGGTATGCCTCTTTACCTTTCTCCGCTTAAATACCAAGCTTTTTGGTCAGCAACAAGTCGGAATGGATGTAGCAATTTTCAAACAAGAAGGCGCCAAAATACTGCATCATTTGATGAGAGAGTCAAGTCGCGCATTAAGATACTGTTGACGAGATCTGTCTTCTGGCCATATTGATCAGCCTACCTTTCGACCCAAAAAAGAAATCCAGCCACCCCTCCCCACAACCCAGAAAGGAAGGTAAAAAGGGGGAAAGGTACTAGGAAATATTATATTCTCTGTGAGCCTGAAACACACACATGGTGATTTATTGCTTTAAAACTCCCTCAAGAGCATCTCTCTGTTGTGAGCATATTCTAAAGCTTTACCATAAATGAGTATATTGTGCATCTAAGACTACCCAAAACAATTTGTTTATTTTTAACGCGATGCACAATCAGTTCAAATAACCATGGAGTATCAACTATTTTACACCGAACATCATAAGGGAATAAAAGGGTAACCAAGCATAGAATTACTCGAAAGTCAAAACTTTAAAGTTTATCACCATTGCGGATCAGAAGCGTCCATAGCAAAACCTATTAATTGTTTGCTTCTGAGATTGAAGTCCACTATCCAAAGAATAGAAAGATGAAGATAAAAGAAGAATTGAACCTACAGAATCACACTGGCGAGCAGCAGCAAAGTAGACCAATTAGGTTCCTTCCAATAAAATTTATAAATTGGTAAATTATTTTTCCTTCTTAGTATTAAATTTGTCAAACTAACCAAGATGACCTTTGACTTAGAATTTGTGAATGTAGAGCAGCTAAACATTATTGAAACCAAAGCAAGAAAAGAAAATTTACTGCACTAGTGACACGATTAACAAAGTTTCTACACAGATTAAAGAGTGCTTAGTGAAAAGCCCCTCTTATGGGCATAGAATTTAAGATGTTAATTCCTAATAGTGACATAAAAATATGAAAGCACAGATTGAAAGAAAATTTGGCAGAGTAAACCACGTTAAAATTCAACAATCATGAATGAACTTGAATTCTTCAAAATTGAGAAATCATAAAGAAATATAATTGTGTCAAACATTTTGGGATGTTCCAAAATGATAAGAATGCCATATAAATTGGGAAGAACATACTTGAAAATTTTAACACATAGTGACAAGCAGATCAAGGAACGCGCAAAATGAGCACATAATCGCAAGCATTCCCAATTAAACTTGAAATTCAGGTAGTTCAAGGCAAACCGGTACCCAAAATATTGACAGCATCCTTTACTACTGTTGCAAATTAACTAGAAATAAAGAAAAACCAGTCTTCCGCAGATGAAGCGAAACTCAACAACACACAAACGCAACTCTAACGTCCATCCAAAAAGTTGGACAATGCATGATCAATAGACCCAAGAAATACTTGGTGTTTACACAAAGATGACTTAATATAACTCTAACGTGTATTCAGTATGGAGGAAAACATTTTCTTTAGAAAAACAAGTTCGAAAAGTAGTGAAAACAAGTCCCACGAGAGGCATTCCACCTTGATTGTCTCCCCCCCCCCACCCTCAAACTCACCTCATCTACCCCCACCCCCACCCTCACACCGACCCCTACACAAACCCACCCAACCCACTCACCTCCCCCACCCTACAGTATTTGCCTACATTGTATATAAATGCTTTTAGGATAAGGTTTTAAACTTACTTACCGAACACAAAGAAAATAAATAAGAAAATCACTTATTTTCCTGGAAAACATTTTCCTTCATACCCAACACACCCTTCAAGTCAAATTTAAACAAAAGGAGCGTATTAGACCTTACTGGAAACCCAATATTTACACCAAAAATAAACAAGTGTTATAAAACAAAAACTTGATTTCAACAGAGATGAAATGATTAAAAAAAAAAAAAAAAAAAAGAGGAAAAAATGTACCAAGTGTAGCGCTGAAAATGACGAATTCGGAGAGTTCGAAGAATGAGAGATTGAGACCTGAGATTGTTGTTGCTACTGAAAAGAGTGAAACAAATAGGGCAAAGTGGAGTGCGTGTTACCCACGTGCCTCAATATTAGCGCGTATATAGGGAACCTAAAAAACCCAGGTGCTCGAAAAACTTTATGTTGTGTGAGATATGCCATGTCATATTTGTGTAAGGGTCTTTATTAATTTACAAGTATACAATATGGGTCCCACTTTATTTTAACTTCTCCCTCTCCTCACTACTAATTAAGTGTGAAGGTCCACTCCTTGTTTCTTTCCTTCACCCTTGGATACCCCTAAATCCCTCCCCACCCCCCCAAAAAAAAAAAAAAAAAAACCCCACTCTCACACATTAGTTAGACCAACCGCCACCTAAGCTACTCAGGTGCGGGTGTTTGATATGGGTGCGAATTTATATGTCGAATCTTTCATGATCTAAATTTTAAGATTCGGGGATACGGATTCAGTTATGAATACGGGTGCGGGGATTCGGCTAAAAAAATTTAAATATGTAAAAATAAAGTTATAAAACCTAAATTATGGAATATTATGTGAAAAACTTGAGGAAAAAATATTGATCAAGAAGAGAATCCCCAAAGGAGATAAAAAGAAAACAGAGTGACATGGAAATTTTTATATACAAGACATTCCATTTTCTTCAATTTCACCTTAGTTTTGATTAAAGAAATCATTGAATCTATCCAGAATTTCTGCGTCGATTTTGGTCAAAGTATCCAAAATCGGTTGACCAGATCGGGTACAGATCCCGATCCCACACCCACACCCATGTCATGTAGACATGAGTGCTGCACCGAAAGTAACGAGTCCGAGTAACATAGACCGCCACTAAGCTTGATCAGCGCTTGACAAAAATACTTTTTATCGTAATTTGTTCACCCAAGCCATCTGATTGCACTAATTACAAAAAACACAACAAGACACAGTGAAAAGAGTTAGTAATGTTTTGAAATTAGTATTTCCGTGATTGATTAATTAAAGTCCTTCGCCGTGAAGAAGATATTGAAAAATATAAAAATCTTGCATTTTACTTTTAAGTTATATATGTGCAATAATAAACATCTATTATTAGAATAACTTTCTGATCATTCCACCAACAATGTGCACAGAATTACCATAGTACCAAGTAGAGGTATATACATAAAAATGATAAATCACACCAAACCGTTAACTTGAGTTAAATTTGAAAAACATAATTATCTAAGGGGTTGATACTGAAGAAAAAATTCGATCATAATTGATTTGGTTTGGTTTTAACTAAAAAAGGTCAAACCAAGACCAAATCAACCCGACATTATATATATTTATTTTAAATATTATTTTTATATAAAAAATTTATTAAAATCTACTTTGTAGATATTTTTTAACTTTGTCATAGTTTTTGTTTCTTAACAATTTAACACCGTGTCTGTTCTCGCAATTTTATCTCAATGTCCATATATATTAACTTCAATGAATCCATTACACTCCTGGTGTTTTCGTTGTCCCTAACAGCTATCCATCTCTTTTAATCAAGAAATTTCAAGTATATACGGTTTATAAAGTTAGAAAGAGCTCATCTTGTAAAAGTTGAGGCTCTCATGTATGATATGACTTTTTCGCCTTTTATGAAGTTGTGATTGATATTTTTGTGCGTAAGATTACAATGAAGCTGAATTGGGTATGATTGTATGAAATTGTGTGGCATTTACATTGTACTTCACAAAAAGCAAATTAATTTCGTTATAAATACATTCGACCAAGAAGAACCTGAAAATTTTGAAAAAAAAAGTCGAGAATCTTATTGATTTAATTTTTTTTTATAGAATTGACAAATTTAATAAATACAAAACCCAAAACCATCAAACCTATCTACACATACCAAGTATCAAATGAAGAAGATAAATATATAAATGAACACAAAAAGAATTGGTTGAAAAAAATACAAAAAGAATTGTTGAAAAAAGTAAAAAAAGAATTGAGTTAAAAGAAAAAAATTGATCTAAAAGGCCAGACGATAGAAGAATTATTAGAATTAAAGAAATGGAGTTGCTACTTTAGGAGAAAGAAATAGCACCAAGAATGAGAGGGTAAATAGAAGTGGGACCCATACACTTTTTAAAAAGAAAAGTAATCACCCTCACATGCCAAGTCATACTTATGCCTCACCCACCATAAAATTTCTCCGGGTGCTCAATTGCTATTACTAGTCGAGCAGCGTAGCACCGCTACTGCTTGTATGAGGGAAGTACACTAGCCCCAGCGCTTAAGTAGAGCGTGGTGTCACGTTCGTCATATAGGTGTCGTGAAGTCCATCATGGTGATTGGCGGATACTTTTTTTGTTTTTTTTAACTTTTTATTACATCGGGTGGGGGAAGAAAAAATGGGGAGGGAATTACAATGTGATGTAAAAATCCAGACTGAGCTACTAGATTCTATCTGCAGATACTCTTTGAATGTTTGTATTTTTTATTTTATTTTTCATTCGGTGTCAAAACCCGAGTAATCCGAATTCGCCCCGCATAAGAGAACGTTTTCTGGCAAGAATTTTTTCATAGATTTGTACTATTTTGTTGTAAAGGTTGAATAACTTCAAAAAAATCTAGGTTTAAATACTCTTTTTATAATTTATGTCATGAAATGTTTTTATATATAAAAATTAATAGATTTTAATTTTCTCATTTTACTTTTAGTTGCCGTATTTTTAAGTCATTAAGAATTTTTATTATCGAAATGGGAATACGTAACGCTCAAATAAACAGAAAAAACACAAATTGAGAAGTTGGACAGAAGGCCCAACCTCAGCTAGCAAGCTCATATTTACTACTCCTTAACATCAATCAGCTAAATGATTCAAACAAATTATGTCAGTCGAATTTCTAAGCACTAATATTTTCTTCTCACATCCTAACTCGTAAAAAGAAAAAGAGTCAACCCATGCACCTTTCTGAGGGTGAGCGAAAAGCCTTTCCTTATATCTTGATATGAACTAAGAAGACAAAGCATTTACTCACAGCATGCTTCGCCCGTAGAGCTTTCTCTTGTTCACAACAAAGAGAACATAATCATTCAAGAAAACTATTCACATTACCCTTTTCAGCGTAGGGGTAAAATACGATGTCAATCGACTTCGCGTTAAATCTATATATCTAATAAAGCTGGGCATAAGAGAGAGATGTGGCACCTCTCTTAGACCAGGATTACCATTTGTTTTTTTCTCAAATTTTCTAGATTTTCTCCCATTTTTTAACCTAAAAATCTGCAAAAACATTACAGGTACCTTATTTATCTCTTACTTCACTATTAGTAGGCGTTTGGACATGCGATTTCATCTCATGAGATGAAATTATGAGATGAAATCAGCGTTTGGACATGCGATTTCATCTCATGAGATGAAATCCCAAATCATCCAAAAAAGCATGATTTGGGATTTAAAATCATGATTTCAAAAAATATAAATGTAAAATTTGGCCTATACGTTTATATTTTGTAAAAAAAAAGACTCATAAGTTGATAGATATATTTACCAATCATGTTTATCAACCATTTGTATTAAATATTAATCTGCAAGTTAGTAAAATATATTTACCAATCATGTTTACCATGTGGAGGATTATATTAAAAGAATAGTTACATTACTATTCATGTTAAATTTTCCTTTTTATTGAACTAAAGTTTGATCAATTGTTGTTGTATTTTTTAGAAAGGCCTTCTAGTAGCGTATTAATTTTATTATGAATTATGATTTACTCATTTGGTAAGACTGTATAAGAATTGGGAAAATTTTGATGCGTTTCACAACTTATAGGGTTTTTATGTTTATAAGAAAAGCTACAACTTAAGAAATCCAAATTGCATGTCCAAACATGATTTCATCTCATAATTTTAGCTCATGAGATGAAATTATGTCCAAACGGCTCCTTACTACACTTTATTACTTTTCCTTAAATTCCTCTTACTTCCTTATTTCTCGGCCGTTTGCTTCTTCCTTTTCTAATTCTTTTTTTAATTAGTATCATTTAAAGTCACATCCCACAATCTCTTAATTATTACACCTCCACGCAATATTCACTTTCCACAATTCTCTATGTAAGTTTTTAGCTTTTAATGCAATAAAGATAAAATAGGTTCTTAAATAGATCCTCTTTTCTTTTCTTAAAATAATAGAATTTATATATATATATATATATTAAAACCAAGCATAAACAAGATGAAGTGGCACCTTTCTATGGTTAGCAATGATATTTTTTTCCCTACATTTTTTGACATTTTTCCTTCATCCTCTTCGTCACTCTAAATTATTAATTAATTTTCAATAATAAATCCTCACTTAATTTACATTACACCTCCTTTTTTCCTCTTCCAGCTTCTCCCATCTCTATGGTAATTTATTCCCTTAATTAATATTGTAACAGCTGAAAGTTTTTAAGGCACACCAATCATAGTGTTCAACTACCCAAAAGAGATATAAAACATTTTACATGAAAGCTCACCATAATGTTTTCATGTCAAAGCCATTATTTTGAAGGTAAACTTAGCTCCCATTTCGTTATTTTTTTCCTTCCTCATGCTTTTCTTTGGTGTTTCATGTTTGAAAGTAACACGGTTTGTAGAAACTTCACGACAGTAGAGATAGTACTTTATATCCTTGAATTTACGATTTTCACCAGATGTGAAATAGTTAAACGTAAATTGCAATTCTAAAAGATTGTATCATTTTCTTCTTCTCCCTCTCTTCTATCTTTTTGTCAAAGCTTTGATACTTGAATTTTTTTTTTTTTTTTTTTTTTTGGTGATTGCATGAACTTGAAGTAAATGAAATGAGATTTGGGGGAAAAGTTTGCATTTTTATGTGCTTGGAGGTTAAGAATAATTTGCCTAACTCTCTTCAATCTATTCTCTTCATTTTTCTTAATTGTCTAAATTTGTTTCTCTTATAATATTCATAATTCTTTAAATTTGATTCTCTTTCATAACACTTTATTTTCCACGCATTGCGTCACATTTTGGTCACCAATTTAATTGTTCCTATTTTGGCCTTTTGCAGTCCTTATGAACTGAGGATATTCTGAAGAGAAATATATAGGGTATTCATTGTATTCCAGTAAAATCATTTAATCATATCGTTTAGATTCTTTTGCTGCGGGCTCACTAATATGTTTTCAATGTCATGTGCGACACTAACACATTGGACTTATAGATATTGAGATTACGACAATATTTTTCGAACAAGAGATATTGCTAATAGTATAGCGGTGAACTGCACCTTATTTTTAAAGTTTGCTTGCTAGGCTCTATTGTTTATTTTAAAAAACTGTAGAGCCATCGATAAATATGGATAACTACGAGGTTACTTCTTCCAATGTTTTAATGGTTGAATGTGAAGTGTCTTGATAATTTGTAGTATCGTCTTCCTCAAGTTTTTAAATATTAACAAGTTGTGTCTCGAAAAAGTATCAACATAATGTGTTTTGAATTATATAAATCCCTTTGCCCGTGAATGGGTGTGGTGTGAGAAATTTGAGGTTTCTACTACATATGAAATAAAATCGTCATTTGAATGACTACAATCTGTTGATGTTATAGAAAAGTCAAGTGTAAAATTAAAATGAAATTATATTGATTATCCTTATTTACAAGGTGGAAATCAAATAGAATTTTGTTCCGTCTTATCACATTCATTTTCCTTCAATTCTATTTGAATTCCACCTCTCTAAATAAAGGAATGAAACGACACAATAGGAGATAGAGAATTGCAGGGGTGAAGGAGATAAAGAAGTTCTGATTTTGCTTAGCTCAATGAATTTTATACAAACATGACTTTTCATTTAATATGAATATACATGACTTTATATTGTTTGCTTAGCTCAGTAAAAAATTGACTCACATGTATTAATTTTGTAATCCTCCAAAATTTGAGTTTGGTTTCATTTTCTCAAGAAGATGAAAGTTAATTCCATAATTATACTAACTTCCACAAATTTCTTAACATAAATCAACAAAGTCCTCTAATTTTATTTAAATTCTTCAACGATTAAGGATCTTCTATGTCAATAAAAAATTTGAAACATGATATGATTATAAATTGGCTGATGCATTATAGGACTGCGCGAAGCGCGGACAATTTCATTAGTTTATAATAAAAGGGTCCCTCTTTCTTTATTTCATAAGCTTGCTAGCTCACCGATTGAATTATCATCATCCTTGTTTGGTCAGTTTCGTGATGCCGCTCATCTTATGGAGGGAAAAATCCAAATATAGTTGTCTTATTAGCCGCGTCGATGTATTTTTGTCTCTTCCCAGTATCGACTCCCACAGAAAGAAAGAGCATACAACCCCGACCCGACCTTTGGATGCACTTAAGTAAAGCGACGAGTTGAGCCTAAACTAACAAACAAAATAATCAACAGTCACCACCGTTATATTAACTATCATTTACAAGCATCACCACCATCAACCACCATTATATATTGCTAACCACCATCATCATTTACCACTACCATTAGCTAGTACTATCATTCATCACTATTATCAATCTCGATTAACAACTACTACCAACAACACCATCGACAACCACCATTAATAACTAGTTCCAGCCACCATCACCGCTAGCTATTGTGCATTACCATGTCTTCAGCCAACACCATTCTCAATAGGCACCCACAACCATTACTGTTGGCGATCACCATCACTAATCTTCGTATAGATTTTTTAAATATTTGTCGATGTAGTAGAAGATTAATTAGTATTTTATTTAATTTTTTTTTTTTTAATAAAGATAAATTTTATGCATTGTAAAGACAAACTACCATAATTATTTAGTATACAAAATACAACATCTTAATATTTAGATGCTTATTCAACTTCGGACGTCTTAATCTTATTAAAAGCAAATGAGGCCTAAATCTAGTCCTAATAACCTGGTAACAACTTATAAGTTATATCCTAATACCCTTTAACTTGGAACGTTAGACATTTCCCTCCCGTGTATGCAATTTCTATTTTTGCCTTTGGTATTTTTAAACTTCCCCCGTTAAACCT
Source organism: Lycium ferocissimum (assembly GCF_029784015.1). Taxonomy (NCBI): domain Eukaryota; kingdom Viridiplantae; phylum Streptophyta; class Magnoliopsida; order Solanales; family Solanaceae; genus Lycium; species Lycium ferocissimum. The sequence goes on along the minus strand of NC_081342.1, from coordinate 16,602,803 downwards.
ACCCACACACACATCTACTGTAATAGCATGTTTGGCCAAACTTGTTTTTCTTAAAAGTGCTTATTTTAAAAAAATTGAGGTGTTTGACCAAGTTTTTGGGAGAAAATAAGTACTTCTGAGGAGTGGCACAAGCAGTTTTTCAGAAGCTAAAAAAAATTACTTTTGCCCAAAAGCAATTTTGAGAAGAAAAAAAAAAAACTTAGAAGTACTTTTTAAAAACTTGACCGAACACTAATTGCTACTCAAAAATTACTTTTCAAGTTAATTAACCAAATACAAATTATTTTTTCAATCAAAGATACTTTTTTTAAAACACTTTTAAAAAGTTCAACATAAGTTGATTTTAGAAGCTTGACTATAAATCTAATCTTGTTTTTATATTATAAAAATAATACGGAGTATTTTATTTTTGAGAACGTACATTACAAAGAGTCCGGAACCAAAATGCCAAAAAAAAAAACAGTTTCAACCAAAATACCCCAACAAAAAACAATGTTACGAAAATACCTTTAGCGTAATTTCTTGCGCTAAAGTAGTTAACGGAAACAGTTCCGTTAAGCGCTATAGCGCGATAAATTACTGCGCTATCGTGTTGTTTTTTTTTTTCCGCTCTTTTGGTTAACCCTTCTTTCGTTACACTTTTTAACGTACTTTGACCATAGATTAATCATGCCGGACCCCGAAACTTCAATATTTTATATAGAACCCTACTTATTTTTGTGCGATTAATTAGATAGGATCAACACATCAAGGATACACAAAAGTTCGGATGACCGTTTTAGAGGTTGAAAAGTGCTCGAACACCATTTTCGTTCAAGGCTCGGTGACATTAGCTTGAAGTTCTTTACGAATACTTAAACTTGTCCATTAATAATTCATCAAAAGTCAGTCAAAATGGCAGCGTTCATACAAAAAAAAAAAAAAAAAAAAAAAAACTTAATTAAATTGCATCATTCATAACCTTGAGTAGATGAAAATACTTAACATACTAATTCATTAATAAGAGCATAATGATATATTAAACTTAAAACTAAAATCACAACATTCTTGAGTAGATGAAAATACTTAACATACTAATTAATGCCTAAGAGCATAATGATATATTAAACTTAAAACTAAAATCACAACATTTTTAATCATCATCAGAGTACAAGTCCTCAATATCGTCCTCAGAAAAATATTGGCGGTTTCTTAAGACACATCTTTTTTCGGTAGCAGTTAGTTCTCTACCGGTTGATGATGCTTGTTCTTCGGCCAACTTTAGCATGTAAAATCTACATCGTCTTGCCGACGATACGTTGTTTTCTTTTCTAATCCTTTGCACAAGCAAGCTCGCAAGTTTACGGACCTACTTGAGGCATGGTTGGCGAGTACCTTATTGGTATTGGAGCGTTGAAATTTTCCAAGTCACGAACAAGACGTTCTGATTCGGCAAGCCGATGTGACCATTCTCGGCGTAAACCGCAATAATATTCCCGCGGATCTGAATATTTCACATTTCAGAAATCATCATTACGCTCTATAAGTAGGTGGGGATTTAGCTCATCTAGTTTGAAATCACAGTATCGCTCGAAAAAGCGCTGCTATGATTTGAACTCTCATTATCCTTGCTATTTGATTCTTTTGGAAGGAGTAAAGACAAGGCTGAGTTTCTACTACTCGACATTGAATATGGTGTAGTCTAATAACAAAGAAAGGGCTACTTATATAGTTGCAAACCCCAGTACCCTAGGGGGGGGGGGGGTCTTTATGACCTACTACTTACCTTATTGTAAGAAAAATATTAATCTTCATCGGACATTTCACAGTCCGAATCCCACTTGGATCTAAATCTTGTGCTACCATATATACCATATTTTACCCTATGGTAACGTATTTGCATCCGATTGTTCTCTTCGAAAAAACGATTAAGAGCCAAATTAAACTCTTGTGGAGTTCCGCGAGGCATTGACATAGCACGTTTTTTGGGCGTTTAAGCCCAATGACGCTAACTTCAGTGCTCAGTCTTTGCGACCTCCCTAACACGCCAATCCCACTCCTCTGTCATTTTATTATTGTATTCTCGATTGAATCCATCATTAGGGTTATTTGAGTAATGAAAATCGAGATAATAGTCAAAATACCCCCCAACGTTTGACCAAAATGCCAACTACACACCTAACCTTTACGTTGGACCTATTACCCCCCTGGATAATTTTTTTCAGTATTAAAATGCCCCTTTTTCTTGATGTGGACAAGAGCGTGACTACACCGCTCAGTGGCGCGTTATAGCCTTTAAAAAAAGCATCTGATGTGTTTTAAAATGCCAACTGGACTGCCACATAGATAAATTTAAATTCCCTCCATTTTTAGGCTACTTCATCTTCTTCTTCATCCTATTTAACACCCATCTCCATTTTTTTGGTCAAAATAATACCCATTATAAATTTAAAGCTAGGATAGTGATTATTCTTATAATCACTGTTTTCCCAAATCAAATTCACAAAAAAAAAAAAAATGCGAAGAAAAAAAAACGAAAATGCGGAAAAAAAAAAAAAAGGTTGAAAATCTAATCTTGTTAAAGAAAATCGATTGAAAGTTGCTTGTTTGGAGTTGCTACTTGTTGCTTGGTTGGAGTTGTTTAAGCACTAATTCTTTGATTTAGGAGAAAACTAAACTCCGTTGTTAGGAATTTGGAGAAAGCTATGAAGAACACCAAGTGGGTTTCTTTAAAGGGCAATTCGCAGAATTGCCCTTCGTTTGGGGTGGTCTTTAAATTTTGCCCCTCATATTTGAAATCTTTAAATTTTGCCCTTCGGCTAAAACCCATAGGTTCCGAGTTCGAACCCAGCGCATGATCAAAAATTTGAAAAAAAAATTCGCAAGGCAGAGTTTAAATTTCGCTATGCCGCCAACGGCATACACTTGTGAAGGAATTACCAAAGTTATGCCGGACCCGGCATACTTATGCCTTGTGGGCAGACTTGGCATAAGTATGCCGGGTCCGGCATAACTTTGATAATTCCTTCACAAAGTTATCGGGTCCGCATAAAAGTTTAAAATTAAATTTTGCCTTATAAGGCAAACTTTTATTATACCTTAAGGAAAACTTACGCCTTATGGGGCATACTTTTAGTTATGTTTTATGGGACACACTTTTAGCTAAGGCATTACTAAAAGCTCCCTTGAAAAGTTAAAAAAAAATATATATATGCTTCGAGGGAAAGTACGCCCCCTCCGTGCGGACTTTTAGTTGTGTTCAACTAAAAGTACGCCGGAGCGGTACTTTAGTTGTGTTTAAGTAAAAAGTACGCCGGAGGGGCGGACTTTTAGTTGTGTTTAAGTAAAAGTCTACCGAAGGAGCGGACTTTGCCTTATATATATATATATATATATATATATATTTACTTTTCAAGGTAAACTTTTAGTTATGCCTTAACTAAAAAGTATGCCCCAAAGACATAACTAAAAGTATGCCCATAATGCGAAAGTTTTTCTTAAGGCATAACTTAAACTTTGCCTTATAAGGCAAAGTCTATGCATTAAGGAAAAGTTCTTGCCTTATGGGGCATAATTTTGTTATGCCTTAACTAAAGTCATACATAAGGCATAACTAAACTATGTCTTGGGAAAATTACGCCTATGGGGGGCAGGACTTTTTTATTATGCGGATCCGGCATAACTTTAGCTTTTTCCTTAAAGATTGTATGCCGGATCCGACATACTCTCCCCGATCTGCCTTGCGAAATTATTTTTTTATTTTTATGCTTGAGCGGGGGTTCGAACCCGAGAACTTTATGTATTCTTGATTGTTTGATCAAATTAATGGATGAAATTTGTTCTACTTGGTGTTAGGAAGCTTCCTTTCACATTTGAATTTTTTCCCAAATCAAATTCAAAAAAAAAATCTGAAAAAAAAAACCGAAAATGCGGAAAAAAAAAAAAAGGTTGAAAATCTAATCTGTTAAAGAAAATCGATTGAAAGTTGCTTGTTTGGAGTTACTACTTGTTGCTTGGTTGGAGTTGTTTAAGCTAAGCACTAATTCTTTGAGTTGATTTGGGGAGAAAATTAAACTCCATTGTTAGGAATTTGGAGAAAACTATGAAGAACACCAAGTGGGTTTCTTTAAATTCTTAATTGTTTGATCAAATTAATGGATGAACTTTGTTCTACTTGGTATTAGGAAGCTTTCTTTCACATTTGGGTTTTTTTGGATCAAATTTGAGGAAGTTGGTGTGATTTTTTTTTTTCAACTCCTAATGAAGATGATGATGATGATGATGTTGATGAAGATGAAGAAGAATTGGGTATGGGTTTTGGATCCTCATCTTGAAAATGGAGTGTGGAAAATTGAGAGATTTTTTTTTTTTTTTTTGAAGAAGAGTAAATGGATGGAGGAAGGGGAAATTAATAAAAAATGAGGGGAAATTAAAGATGTGGCACGTGGGCAGTGCGTGTGGACAAGCACCTGTAAATAATTTGAGGTTGTCATATTGAGTTGCCACATCGGCAAAAAAGGGGCATTTTAATATTGAAAAAATTGTCGAGGGGTAATAGGACAAAGCAAAGGGTTCGGTGTGTAGTTGGCATTTTGGTCAAACGTTGGGAGTATTTTTGACTATTATCTCAATGAAAATCATCATAAATCTAGTTCGCGAGTCCTACCCATTGCTTCAAATATGTTTCTTTGGAGTGAACGATATAACACGACTAATATCTCTAAATTGGTCAAAAAATGACATAGTAGCTCAATTTTGTGTGGAATGTTGTGTGGTTGGTAACAACTATTCGTCAAATTACGTTATATAAAGTTTGATTCGAATCATGGCGTTTTTTACATTTTAACGATTGAGGTGACAATGGTGCGGTTGTATAGCGCGGTGAAATAATGCGTTATGACATTATAACGCATTAAATTGCGTATATACATTACGATAAATTAACGCGATTATTTCTTTGCGCTATCTTTCTTTGGAATGTAGTATAACGCATTTAATTCATGCGTTATGCATCTCTCCACTTATTTTGATTTGACGTAACAACTTGCAAGACAACTATAATTGCATGCGTGCGTTGGTTCTATATTGAACTTCAAATCTTATAAATGCGAGTTCGTATAACGCAAAAAAAAAAGCAAAAAATTCAAAGTTTCATCTAGTTTTGCGTTTTGTATTCCTCTAAATTATTCAAAATATGGCGAGATGTTCCAAGAATTAAAGTTTCTTTATTACGGGACGGACAAATTATATTCGAGGAAAATAATTTGCGCTATGATTCTTCCCCAAAATACCATGTTAAGTTTCCATGACTTAAAATTCTCAAAACTACTCCAAGCCTTGTATAATAGACTACGAGTTAGTAGAAGTGATTTTGATCTAAATATAATTGGAAAATATCCAACGTCATTTACGCCGCAAGGTGTAACTAGTTATGGACGTTAAGTACATTCAAGACGATGAATCGTTGATTGATTTTTGAAGGCGCCTTATGATTATAGGAAATGCATAACTTTAAACGTCTTGAAATGTATATAGAGACGGTCCCCGCCTAATCGACTTGAATTCATGGCTAGGGCTCCTCGGGAAGCCGAAATAGACCTTGTCGGGAAGCCCGTCTATAATTCGGCCGAAGTCACTCACGGAACCTACTTATCAACACGGTTACACGACATGAGTACCTATGAAAGCATTTTGACTAGCCAAATGCCTCTGGATAGTTTAAGTCAGCAATTTGACGGGCAGTGATAAATATTCATTTTTTACATTATTATTATTATGTGTAATGGCACTTGAATGCTACTAATGATGTTGATTATATTATTTAGGCGTTATACACCTGATATGGATCATATCGGATGGTCTCCTCATCGGGATGGATGAATCGGTTGGAACATCTCGACCTATCCAATGACTCAAAGCGATGGTCCTTATCGAGTTTCGGTGCGGTTGATTACTATCGGTACGTCTATTTTTTTAAGATCAATAGTGTTATTTGATGTGTAGTAGTTAAAACACCCTAATTTCTTGTGTAGGAGAATATGGTGGTTGCGCAAATTATAGGCAAAGGCGTTATATAGATGGTCCAGTTATCCGAGATTATATAGTGACATCGCTGACGATAGTGAGGAAATACCTAATGCGGAGGAAAGTGACGATGAGCAAAGTGACGATGAGATTGAGGTTGGAACTAATACTCGACATCAAGTAGAGCATTGCAAGACATGATGAACGATCCGGCACACGAGGAGGAGCCCGGAATTCACGGCAACCATTTGAACGACAACGATCGACTTCGGTTCGACCGCGAAAGCCAATTTCGACGACGAGTCGACCCGATTCGGTGGCATTCCGATGAGATCCTATCTTGATCATCTTGAATCGCCCCGGATGCCTTTGTCTTTACTAGTGATGATGATCATATTCGCGAAGTTTTGTGGAAAGAGCCGGTGGATGCGGTAAAACAAAAGGCTCGTATTGAAAAAGGGATGATTTTACTCAAAAAAATCATTGCAAAGGGCATTTGTTAAGATTTATTGCATCCGGGGGATGAGGAGTTTAAAGTTGACGATTCCACACGAAAACTTTGGCGATTGGTGCAAGCGAAAGTATCAAGGCTGCGAATGGATGCTCCCGTGGTAAAAGCTGAAAAGATGTGGACTATTTCAAAGTTACCTGAAAGCACACTTGTGATATGGGTGACCTCCCGGATGATCATTGCAATTTAGATACTAATTTGATTGCGCGTGTATTAGTTAGCGACATTAGAGAAAACCCAAGGTATCCCTTCGCCTAAGTTTATTTTATTTTTTGTGTTAATATAATGTTCCTCGTTGTTATATCTTTGATATTTCAAATTTTTTCGGGTACCATTATTAAAGGCGTATTAGAGCCGTCACGAAAGTATATAACAAAAGCATTACTAGGAGGAAGGCGTATCTTGGGCGTAGGCGTGCACATGAAATAGTCTTCGGCAATTGGGAGGGCTCTTTCAAGACGTTTCCGAGATACATGGCGGCTCTGACACTTCAATCATCTCTTGCATTGTTGAATGGAAGCTCGAAATCGAAGCCTGGTGTGCCGTAATATTTTTGATTTTGTATTTTGGGCCTTGAGCCATGCATTGATGGGTTTGCTCATTGTCGGCTTTGTAATATCAATAGATGGAACACATGTGTACGGGAAGTATGACATAAAGCTGCTAATAGCGGTTGGAATGGATGCGAAATGGAGCTATTTCCTACAGCTTTTGCGGTAATTAATGAGAGCATTAGTACGTGGGGTATGTTTTTGGACTACTTAAGGCAACACGTTATTAAGGATCGCATGGGAATATGTGTGATATCAGACAGAAATGCTGACATATTGCACAATATGTTCAATTTGCAGGGGTGGCAGCCACCTTTTGCCTACTATCGTTATTGTTTAAGGCATTTGAAGGCAAACTTCCTAAAGGCATATCGAATCCCAGCACTTTGCAATTGTATGTGGGCGGGCTTTGACGGAGGCGTCGGGAAGAAGTTTAACTGCGAGATGGACATTATTAGGCGGGAGAATGAGGAAGCCTTCCATTTGGTTTAAATGCAATTGATAAAGACAAATGGACATTACACCGGGATGAAGGTAGGCGATGGGGTATGCGACGACAAAACAACTGCGAGTCATTGATAAGCTTGTTGAAATCTGCACGGGGACTACCGTCACCGCGATGGTGAGAATGACATTTAAGCGAGGTTGTGGAGCGGTTCGTCGGTGATGATCAAGCCAAAACACGTACGTGAAGGTCAAAAGATGGATGCCAAAGCAGTTAAAATTGTTCGAGTACCACAAATATAAGGCTCGGAAACATGACCGGATGGAGTACGATATGCCGGAGCGCATATTTAAACTCTGACAAGTGTGCACCAAGGTAAAGGAGGCAACGTTCACACAATTTGTGAATTCCAAGAACATGCACATACGGCAAGTGGCAATCATATCACAATGTCATGTTCTCACCTTCAAGTGTTTTATCACAATGGGAAAGAACGCCTCCTCGTACATGGTGAGGAATATACGGTTGAAAATTATGCAAAAAACGTATCTTTGAAAGGTTCTACCACTTGTGGTAGTGAGAGTTATTGGCCACGGATCCATTTTCAATGTTTGCAAAATAAAGCATTTATCAGTAAATTCGAGAAAGAATGCATACTCGCGTATTCATAATGAAATGGATGTTCTACTCGGGGAGATACACTCGAAAGAAAATGCTCATTTGCAATTATGTTGGTCATGATAAGCGCAAGTGTCCCTTACGGCATGGTGGTCAAACTACGTCTCGCGGTGGAAGTACCTCTCATGGTGGAGGAAACTTTAGTGGTGGAAATATCTACAGTGGTGGTGGCACATCTAGCAATGGTGGCGGAAGATCAACTTCAAGGGCATTAATTAGTATGTTAAGTATTTTCATCTACTCAAATGTTGTGATTTTAGTTTTAAGTTTAATATATCATTATGCTCTTATTAATGAATTAGTATGTTAAGTATTTTCATTTACTCAAGGTTATGAATGATGCAATTTAATTAAGTTTTTTTTTTTTTTATGTAAAGTATTTGCCATTTTGACTAACTTTTGATTAATTATTAATGAACAAGTTTAAGTATTCGTAAAGAACTTCAAGCTAATGTCAACGAGCCTTGAACGAAAATGGCGTTCGAGAACTTTTTCAACCTACTAAAACGGTCATCCGAACTTTTGTGTATCCTTGATGTGTTGATCCTACCTAATTAATCGCACAAAAATAAATAGGGTTCTATATAAAATATTGAAGTTTCGGGGTCCCGAAGCATGATTAGTCTATGGTCAAAGTACGTTAAAAAGTGTAACGAAAGAAGGGTTAACCAAAAGAGTAGGAAAAAAAAAAAAAAACATAGCGCACTAATTTTTGCGCTTTATAGCGATTAACGGAACGTCTCCGTTAACTACTTTAGCATAAATAAATTCTTGCGCTAAAGGTATTTTCATGCTTATTTTTTTGTTGGGGTATTTTGGTTGAAACTGTTTTTTTTTTGGGGCATTTTGGTTCCGGACCCCATTACAAACCTTTGGCGCCTTTATGACAATGGAAGAAAGCTCTTTGATCAACGTATTTACCAGCAATTCAAATATTCTTCTCCATCCCTAAAATTACTCTTTACTTTCAAGATTTATCAGTGAATAACAATAAAAAAGTAGGCTACTTTTAAGCTCCACATAAGTTAAAAAAACTCTATATCCAACTACATTTCCTACTATCTAATGATCGTAAACATAAGAACCATTTAATTATTCTGTACTCTAAAGGTGGTACTTTTAACCATGCATGGAAACTGATTGATAAAAGTCCTGAACCAGATTTGGTTTCTTGGTCATCTTTGTTTGCTGGGTATACCAAGAATGGTTTTGGTAAAGATGCTATTTGGGTTTTCTTCAAAATGCTTTCTTTGGGTCTCAAGTTTAATGAATTCACTATTCCTAGTGTGCTTAAGGCATGTTCATTTGGGAAGGAACTTTTGTTAGGAAACTAGCTTCATGGTATTGTTGTTGTGACAGGGTTTGAGTCTGATGATTTCGTCGTGAATACTTTGGTTGTTATGTAGGCAAAATGTGGTGAGCTTTTAGATTCGCGGTTTTTGTTTGAGGAAATTCCATAAAGAAATGTTGTTTATTGGAATGCTTTGTTTTCTTGTTACACACAAAATGATTTTTTCAGTGAGGCAATGTGTGTGTTTTGTGACATGATTGATAGTGAAGTGAAGCCTGATGAGTATAGTATATACTTTATCAAACATACTGAATGCTTATACTCAGGAGATATTGTTCAGGGAAAGGAAATAATGGGTACTTGTTGAAGCTTGGTTATGATTCTGATCCTTTCTCGTCTTAAGGATGCCATTACTGTTTTTAAGGGAATTGCGGTACCTGACATTGTTTCATGGAATGCTATTATTGCTGGCGTTTCTTCATGAATGTCATCACCAGGCTATTAGTCATGTTGAATCAGACGAGGAGGTCAGGAATTTTCTCTAATATGTTCACCTCACTGAGTGCTCTCAAGGCCTGTGCTGCATTGGAGCTTCCAGAATATGGTAAAGGGTTACATTCGCTTTCGATAAAGAAAGATATCATATTGGATCCATTTGTAAATGTTGGTCTTATTGATATGTATTGCAAGTGTGTTTTGACCAAGGATGCGAGGTTGATCTATGACCTGATGTGTGGGAAGGAATTAATTGCATTGAATGCCATGCTTTCTGGTTACTCACAAGTCACAAGAATGAGGCAGAAGATGAATGTCTAGACCTTTTTGTTCAGATGTACAACCTAGGAATTAGATCTGATCAGACAAGTTTTCTTGTCGTCCTCAACTCTGCTGCTGGCTCTCAGGCTGCTAATGTCTCCAAACAAGTTCATGCCCTCTCTATGGAAAATGTAGCCTGCTGGATGACGCAACAAGAACTTTTGACGAGTGCCCCATACCAGATTTACCATCTTTTACCTCTCTTATAAACGCTTATTCTCTGAATGGCTAAGGTGAAGATGCTGTGAAACTCTATCTGAAGTTGCAAGATATGGATCTCAAGCCAGATTCATTTATTTGCAGTTCTCTCCTAAATGCATGTGCAGATCTATCAGCATATGAATATGGGAAACAAATACATGCTCATGTCTTGATATATTGGTTCATGTCAGATATGTCTGCTGGTAGTTCCCTAGTGAACGTATATGCGTAATGTGGAAGTATAGAGGAGATTAACCTTGCTTTCTGTGAGGTTCCTAAGAAAGGTATTGTTTCATGGTTTCCAATGATTGGACAACTCTCACAAGATGGACATGCAAAAGAGGCACTTCATTTATTTACAAAGATGCTGAACGATGGTGTACTACCCAATTGCATAACATTGGTTAGTGTCCTTTGTGCATGTAGCCATGCTGGCTTAGTTGCGGAAGCAGGAAGTATTTTGACATGACAGTTATTTGGGATTGAACCAACTCAAGAGCATTATGCCTGCATGGTCGATGTTTTGTCCGGGCAGGAAAATTAGATGACACTATTGATCTCATAGATAAGATGCCTTTGAAGCAAGTTCATCTGTCTGGGAGCTGCAGGAATCCATAAGAATTTAGAGGTAGGGCAGCGTGCTGCTGAGATGCATTTTAATCTTGAACCAGAGAAATCTGGCACTCGTATCTGTTGCAGACATCTATGCATCAGTTGGACTGTGGGAAATTGTTGCGGAAGTAAGAAGACTGATGAAAGACTGTAGAGAACAAAGAAGAAACCTTGGATGAGTTGGATTGAGGTCAAAGATAGTGTTTATACATTTATAGTGTGAGACAAAAGCCATTCTAGAAGTGAAGAAATCTATGCCAAATTGGAGGAGGTGGGACAGTTAATGGCTAAGCTGGTTATGTTCCAACGGTAGAGATTGATCTCCATGATGTTGAAAAGGGACAAACAGAGATCCTCATCTCCTACCATATTGACAAACTAGCTGTTGCATTTGGCCTGATTGTTACACCTCCCGGTGCTCAGAGGCGAATCCAGGATTTCAAGAGGATGAGTTCACCTTGGATTTTTTTTTTTTTTTTTTTTTTAAAAGACGCAAAATTGCATTTTAGTAGGGTTAAGTCCCACCACCTCAAGGGATTAAAACCTTGCCCATCTTATCTTCGCTCCAATAGTTTGACCATGTGTTCCTTCAGTTAATATTAGATATATTTTAAGGATTTTATACATAATATACCGAGTTTAGTCGGGTGACTATGTGTTCACGTGACCCATTTTTAATGCACAGATTCGCTCCTACCGGTGCTCCTATTAGAGTGAAAAAGAACCTCAGGGTATGTTGGACAGCCATATAGCATTCAAGTTCATTTGTAAGATTATCTCGAAAGAGATCATTATTATTAGAGACATTAACTGATTACACCATTTTAAAGACGGATATTGTTCATGTGGTGATTATTGGTAATACTTGAAGACTACCACTTCCATTTGGCTAGAAGATCCTGCCACTCAACAAGTCTATATCTTTTACATTCCCCTGGAGCTGATCAGAGGTAGGTTAAACCTTTGGACCAAAAAAGTTTTTTTCTTGTTTCCTGATCTTTGTATCTTCCCTTCAATTGCTCCTCAGTAGCTTCAACTTGCTCCTGTTGGCATAACTGATGGAATATTTGGCTTTTCGAGGAATCTCCTGCTTACTTGATTATCTGAATACCTTTTCTATTTCCTTACAATTGGTAAGATGAGCGCGTGGCCTTTACTTAATATTTTGATGGGCCATATCTTAATTACCTATTGGCAAAACACTTACTAAATATTGTGATGATACTGACAACAACGTGGTGATTTTTTTTTTATAAGAGACCTAATATGATGAATTATGTTTAGCTTGTTACTAACTTTGCTGCGAATATTTGAATGAATGATGATGTACTTTCAAGTCAAGCAGTTATAGAGGCTGTGGCTGCGGTATGCCCTTTGGTGGCACTTGCTTTCATGGGGTTAGGCATTCAATCACGACAGTGGGAGAAAATAGAAGTCCTGTGCATCAGTTTTATTAGTACCTAAGAGGCTAAATTACAGGTTCTTCCTAATTGCTTGCTAAGCTTCTACTAATTCTGCTACAAATATTTCAATGAATAATTATGTACTTTCAATTCAAGCAGTTATAGAGGCTGTAGCTACGGCATGCACCAACGGTACCAACGGTGGCACTTGCATTTCGCCATTCTCATCTTCTTCATCTTCTATCTCCCAGAGGAAATTAGCATAAGCTGCATGTATGTGGCTGTTAACACATCAAAAAAGATGAAGCAGTCAGTTTTGTAAAGTAAATAACAACCAGTTCTTAAATTGAAGTTTTATATGACAGTTTATTCTTGGTACCTGTCACTAGAGGCAGCTTGGACTGCTCTTTCGAAATAGCTCGTGGCTCTATCTGTATCGCGGTGAAGCTCCCATATTAATTTAGCATATTGTGAAAGAATTTCACCATCACTTGGATCTGCTAAAATAGCTCTTGAGTAGTATTCCTCTGCCCCTTCGAGATCTTTCTTTGTCTGTTCCATCATGAAAGAAGATGTTTAGCAGAAGCAAAATTATCTCCCTAGATGCCTATGAATAAGCAAAAGAAGAGTAGCTTGAGAAAGGATAAAGGCTTACTTGGTACAAAAAGTTTGCATAATTCCTCAAGAATAAGGAATTGCCAGGATTTTCTTCCAACATTCTCTTGTAATGCTCTTCTATATGGAATCCCTGACTGTCACCACCACCATCCCTATCGAAGGCTACTGGACGATAACCACCGCCTCCTCCAATGCCACGGCCTCCATAAGGCCCACCATCATCAAAGCAACCAATATCAGCAACCCCAAGTCCTCTTGCTAAGTACATCTCCTCTCTGCCTTCAACTAATTCTATCTTTGCATTTTGACTCATATAACTCATTTCCTCTTTTACAGCATTAGTTCCCAAACTGTATTGCTTACTGATGTAATCACAGTCACCATCTTCATCTTCTTCTTCCTCATCGCTTTCGTCGTCCGAATGAAGCTCCCTTGAATTGTGAATGGTGAAAGATGGAATGGTTTCCAAATATGATTTTGGTGGTTTATTCATCTTGGGTGGTTTTGAGAGGCTAAATTCATCAACAACTTCATTTGAGGCTTTTACTAATCCTTCCAAGTTCCCTTCAGATTGAGCTCTTCGAAAACCATGAGATGGGAACTTGCTGTTACCATTGCTGAGCTCAGAAACTGAAGGAGAGATGGGAGAGTTAGAAGGGTATAAACTCTTATTGCTGAAATTCTGATATCCACCATGGCTACTACATGAGAGTTTGCTGTAACTATGGTTAGGTGTCTGATTTGGAGTTAAATCAGATTGGTGGTGGTGGTGATGACTGCTTGGACTCTCTGAGAGTAAAGATCCAAGAAGTGGTGTTGAAGAACTCCTTAGCATCATTTTCTTGATTATCAGGAGAAAAAAGATTCAATCTTTCTGATGTGATAACAAAGTTGCTGTAGAGAAGAGAAAAGATTTAGGCATAAACTATAAAAATCCTAAAGGAAAAGAATCAATTGCAAGAAGAACAAAGAGATATGTACCTCAAATGGGTGAAACACAAAGTTCTTGAAAACTCTCTGGACCAATAGTTAAATATTAGACCTCTTATATAGAAAGAAAAGACTTTTGACATTATTTATAAATAGAAGATATGAAAGCTGTGGAATGAAAAGAAAATGGAGTGGTGGACAATGAAGCTCCAGCTAGCTTGAAAATATCAGGCTGCCTCAATTATTAGTTTAAAAAGGTCAAGAGTGGCTGCTTTTTCACATGTGTGTTTGGGGTAAATATGCTCCGTTGGTTACCAAAAAACAAATTTGAGTTTTGGCATTCATGAACAGCTTGGAATGGCCGAAAAAGGAAGGAAATGTCCACTTGTTTTCTTGATAGGAGTAGGAAAGGTAAAAGGGTAAGAATGGTAGTATGACATTTAGCACTTCAATTTGCTGGCATTTAGCACGTTTTTTTTACATTATAACTCACGCGTTGTGCTGCTTAATTGGTAGGGACACTTTGGTTGTCGGTGGGTTTATACAAACGCGAATTCAAATTAGTCTGGTCAATGAGCTTCAGATATCGAATGATTAAATAAAAAATAGTTATTATACTATTCAGCTGGACGAATTGCTCCAAACAATTATTCACAAGATTTGGCTCCAAGTTCCATGTTTCATCGTACTTTGAGACTATTGTTTCCAGAAATTGAATTCGTTGAAACTTTTAGTATTCTATATCAAGATATATTACCTGTGAAAACTAGGAAAAATTGCCACAACTACTTTTATTTTGGGGGTCGCGGGTCAACGGAGGTATTTACATGCTTTTTAGGGAGATTTATAGAGAGACACAAAAATAAACCAACATTTACAATTATTCAATATAGTTCCACTTTCAAAACATAGCTACAAAATCTTTACATAATACATACAACCAGTAAAATTCACAAAATTAATAATTTTGGAGATCTTCTCTTTCCCACAGACCTTATTCATCACTGTCCCCTTCCAACCTTCTTTTCCCATTTGCCATGCCGAGTTCTATTCGTTCAGGGAAGTTTGTCGCTACTTCGCTGGAAAAATCGTCGGATATTGCTTGTTGCTCGTGCTCTTCGTCAGAATTCTCTCTCACGGCTTTCTCAACTTCTTCTCTCTTGTACACTTGTATGTAAGTATATATCATTGCATGTCGTACGCACGCCACTATATACATAGGTCATACATTTGACATACGCCTGATATACATGTGACATACACAATATTTATTCCTATAATGTCATATGTACGATACACGTGACATACATAGGACATACACATGACATATGATGTTCGGCCTAAAAATGCATATATTTAGCTATTAATTACCTCACGTTTTAATACTTTTAATTGTCTTTTGAGTATAAATTATATTGCTTTGTGCTTAATATTATATTTTATTTTGTAGAAATAAAGAATTACAAAATTAAAGAAATTTGGAGCAAAATTAAATAAAGAAGTGGAAGAAACAAAAGAAAGGAAGAAAGAGAGGAAGAGACATCAGGGAGACATAATGATTGAAGAAATTGAATTTGAGAAGGAAAAGAAAACGTACCTGGCAGTCAAGCCACGCACAGCCAACGCGAGCTAAAGTGGTTTCTGAATATATTTGGTCTTCAGTCCGTTTATTTTCCCTGTCCGAGTTGGATTTAGTTTTTAAAAAGCCCAAGCCTTTGCACTCTATAAATACATATTCTACGGGTTTTACAGAACTTTGGATAGGCTTGAAACCCTTGGGCCACAACTTTTGACATAGAGAGCTTAGAGCGTAGTGGAGGCCATAATTATAGGGTTTTATCTTCTCTTCCGTAACACTTATTTTGATATTTTTATTCGGATGATTTGTTGTTTTTCCTCCATGTCTATGTGGAGCTAAACTCTTTAGTTCTAGGGCTTTGACACAAACATAAAAGTTGACGTTTGATTATCGTTTCTATCTATTAAATTTCCATATTTTTGGGTTGCTTATTTATTCTTGTGCTTAATTGTTTGATTACTTGATCACTAATTAGACACTATACGTATTAATGAGAATTGAACTTGAGAAAGGGAATTCACGTACGTAATAAGAATAAATAGAGTTTGTTCGATTTAATCGTTTCGCTACCGAGGATAGAGATATACCCTTTAGCCCTACTTAGTTGAATACGAAAATAAATGCGTTCTTGTTACCTCGACGACCATAGAGATATAGGCGTTATAGTAGCATCTATGAGCTTGTAAGTAGTTTGAGAGAATATCATAAAGTTACAATTAACCCGTCAACTAAGTAATCCATAGGTAGAACGATTTGAAAACTCAATCCTGGATTGTTAGTGTCGCCTTTTCAGATCTATCTCTTTCTCCGATAAAAATTTGCTCTTTCTTGGTTGGAGTTCATTATTTGTTTTCTTTTATTTTTAATTAGTTTACAAAATATAATTTGGATTTTATTTCTTGTTTAGATAATTAGCATCAGTTTAATTTGATAAATAGTTAATTATAAGTCTCTGTGGGATCGATATCTGGACTTAAAAATCCTATATTATTTGTACGACCGCGTATACTTGCGTGTGCGTTAGGGAGCAACAACATACAATGTTATACATGTGAATCAAAATTCTTCAATTTTCAAGAGGCGACGTGACAAATTCAACATGTAGTGAATCTTCAAGGAGTACAAGTAATTTCAGTGGCTCTAAAAGTGTCCACTAAACTGAGATTTGTGAGAATTGATCTTACCTAAAAGAAGATGAAAAAACATAGGAAAATAACTTCATAGCGCCAAAAAAAGCCTTCAAAAAGTGTATTCTTCTGACATTTTACATGTTTTGGTAACTATTTTTTTCCCCACTCATTAACTTTGAGCTGAAGGGGGGTTATGAGTCTCATTCAAAAGGTGGAGGGAATATTATTTCTCAACTTTAAGAGGCTAACCTTTTTATTCAGAAGGTCAAGAGGTTATTATTCTCACCCCTTAAAAGTTAAGAGGACAAAGTAAAATTTACTCTTCAAAGAAGTATGATCAAAGAAGAACTTCTTTGACTCCCATGTCTCTCCAAATTGTAAATTTATAAAATAAAGTAGAACGGATAAAGTAAATGATATCGAATAAACTTTTGAGGGCTCATCCAAAATACCAAAGGCTTGTCAGCACTTGTGTGGTGGGGTTTTCCCACATTGGAAAAGATTATATATGTATATTAAGAGATTTAAGGAAAAGGTGTATCAGATTCCCCTTTTAGGATGGCCACATGTATTGTGTTAATTTCCTTCAGAAAATTGAGATAATTGTCAATTCGTTACTGCTGTACTAGTATTTAACGTATGCTGATTTAAAATCTATAAGGTTCATTTTTCTTAACAGGAATTAAAGGTCTGATTACAACGTGACAATAGTGACCGATATTTGTTTCTAGCAATTGTGCAATTAGTGGTGTCACTGCAATTAAGAATAGATAAGGAGTTACTGGTATTGGTTGTTCACGTCATTCTTTACCTCATTTAGAATCTATTCTCTTGTTTTTCATTATAAATCACATTTGTTTCTTCCTTTTTTTGACTAATCTCATAGCCAAAATACAGTTGGAATATTTCACACATATTGTCAAACCTTTGGTATCTAAAATTTACTGATCCGATTAATTTAGATTTGTGCCGAGTAGGTACATTAACTGGGTAAAGTGTTTTTGACTAAAAGGTTTACATTTCTATGAAACGAATCCAGGACCTTTAGTTAAAGATTCAGAGATCTCAATCATCCCACCTATATTGGGTGTGCCCGGGTTAGTCCCCGCAATTGGGAGCTCGGAGAGGCCGGAAGGGCTCCCGCAGTTGGGATCCACCCCCACCAACTCGGGTCACATCAATGAGTCTTGATCAGAGTGTTGTGGCAGGGAAGCACGTGGGAACGCAGTAGGGTCACATCAGTTGAACATTAGGGTTGAAAAGTCTTGTTTTGATTTCTATATAGATAGCTTACTATGTAAGCTAAGGCATCCACACTTCTATCTGGCATCCACACTTCTATCTCTTGTAACATATCTCTTATTTTTTTCTATGAGGCAATACATATCGCGGCTCATCATTTAGCTTTGAACATATATTTATCTTGTTTGTTTTTATTATTTCTTTAGCTCCGTTCGTTCAATCTAACTCTTGCAATCACAAACATTGACCCCGAAAGGAGAGTTTCCGGGATTGGATACGACCTACTTGTCTTTAAACCAATAAAATACAAATCTCTAACTGATTATCCGTTTTCACCAGAAAATAATTTGGCGCCGTCTGTGGGGATAGACAGCTGTGGAGTCGTCCTGATTTATAGCAGAAACTCTCGAAGAGACATGCACTCGTTCCGAAATTTTTAACAAAAACGTTACGCTCAGTCATGCCTGAGTCGGGAAGTAGTTCGTTAAAAAGTAGTATTCCAGACGAAAGGAGGGATCCGCAGGGCTCGCGGCCGAAGGAACATGACCTAGTGCCGAGCGAGCGGGAAGAAAAAGAGGAGGTAACACCACCTTTAGCAAGAGACCACGGCAAAGCCCCAGTAGGGGAGGACCATCTCGACCACTGTTGAAAGCTTGGAGACACCCCGAGGGGAGTTATTCCAGCAAAAAGAAAAGACGCATTCATCCTGTGGGATAAGGGATGTATGGGGAAAGGGAACTCCTCTCGGACGCCACCCTGGCCGTGATCATAGCGACCAATAGTGCAAGGATGGAGCGTATGAAAAAAATCTTAAACTCTTTGTCTGGCGCGGCCCCAGAAGAGCGCCCGTCGGATGACCCAGTGAACGCCAAAGCATCAGAGACCTCTGCGAAATGCATAGAGCAGGTAGGGCCAGGATTAGCCGAGCAAAGCGCTGACCTGGCGAGGCTCTCCAGGCTGGAGAAAGAGCTTCATGATCAGATGAGTCAAATACCGGGGGCTCCCCCTATCTTGAAAGGTGTGGGGGCGAGAAAATATGGAAAAATACCTTACAAATCAAGTGCGGCCGCCGCACCCATCCTAGAAAGTTCAAAATGCCTGAAATACCTAAATATAACGGGACCATGGATCCTGAAGAGCACATCATGACCTTCGAAGCAGTAATCACGAGGTACGATCTCAAACAGCACGAGATTGAATCAGTCATGCTGAAAAAAATTAATCAAACGCTCATAAAGGGAGCACTCTCATGGTATAACCTTTTACCCGAAAACTCTATTAATTCTTTTGCTACTCTTGCATATGCCTTTGTGATAGCTCACGCGGGGGGCTACAAAAAGTGGAACACACAATGAGGACGTCTTCACTATTAAGTAAAGGAAACATGAACAGCTCCGCAGGTACGTAGAAACATTCCAACAAGAAAGGATGACTTTACCTGCCATTCCGAAGGACTGGGCGGTCGCGGCATTCATCAATGGGTTAAACACCGGTGGTTCAGACGCATCAAAAAGCTGAAGAAAAGCCTGAGGGAATTCCCGGCCAAGTCTTGGAACGAAGTAAAAAAACGATACACGGCTAAGATGAGGGTTGAGGATGATCTTAGAACGGAGCCCGAATCGAAGTCAGAGGGAGGCCCCAGGAAAAGCCTAAAGCTACCATCCCATTTAAGCAGCAGGGCCCAAGAGACTGGTATGACCCGTATGCGGCTAGTCCCCCTCCCAGGAGCGAGGCCTGAAGCAACAAGTCATGGTATGATCAAGGTCAGCCTAGGAGTGACAAGGGCACACCACGTTATGGACCGCCAAAAGACTCGGGTCCGCCGAGTATGGCATCTTACAACTTCAACATGGAAGTCGGAGATTTAGTCATGGCATTGATAGACATGGCAGAGGCCAGATTCCCAATGGTCGTAAGGTCCAACCCCAACCGGCGGGACCTAAAGAGTATCACGCTATTCCGAGGCATTTGACTGAGGATTGCAAACATCTCCGTTACGAGGTTGCGAACTTGCTCCTATGAGGCATCTGAAAGAGTTCTTGGATAACAAAACAATCGTGATAGGGAAAAAGGGGCCAGGACTTCCCGTAACGGGCCAGTGCCCCAGGAAAGAATCAACGTAATCTTTAAAGGAAAAATAGTGGGGGCAGTATCTCAGGAGTTGCAACAATGGGACCCATCTCCCATCCGAAAAGGGGGAAGAAATCATCCAGAAGACGTCATTACCTTTAATGAAGCAGAGGAAAAATCCGTTGATGCACTGGTAATATCCTTACAAATCTTGAATTTTAATATTAAACGTGTGCTTATCGACCCAGGTAGCTCCGTGAATATAGTGCTCCTTCGAGTGCTCAAAAAGATGCAGGTGGCGGAACAGATAATCCCGATAATAAAAATTCTAACCGGATTTAACTTATCCAGCGAGACCACCCGAGAACAGATCAGGCTAGTCACTCGTGTGGGAGGAATCCTCTCGGAAGACCTGCTCGACGTCCTCGAATGAGCCCTATAATTTGGTACTGGGCAGACCCTGGCTACATGCCATGAGGGCAGTCCCTTCGACTTACCATCAGGTCTTGAAGTTTCCATCCTTCTGGGGAATTACGGAGATCCAGGGAGATTCGGAACCTAATTGAGGAGATATGACCCTGACGACCATCAAAGGTGAACTAGGAGATAGCGGTCGCTGGTAATTACAGAACCCTGACCCCGGAGTTCGATCCCCGATCAGGCTCAACAAGCCGCAGATAAAAACCCCCCTAAGGACGCAATAGACAGAATACCAAGAGGGTTCGTGGCACTAGAAGAAACTGATACAGGGAGATCGACAACAGATGAGCTAGAGTTGATTTCTTGCCAACCAGATGCCCCCGAGGAGCAGGTATATCTGGGCTCGAGCTTGAATCTCGAGTCCCGGGGAAGATACTTAATTTCTTAGCAGATAATTCATGTAGTTTCACTTGGTCGGGAGTGGATATTGTAGGTGTCCCGGCGGAGTTAGCCATCCATAAATTAATCATGCATACGGACAGTCAGCCTATTAAGCAAAAGAGGTACTCGGTATCAGCGGAACATAGCCAGTTCGTCAAGGAGGAGGTGGCTTGACTCATTAAGCTAAGGACAATCCGCGAGGTAAAATACCCTGACTGGCTGGCCAACGTGGTGGTACTCCCTAAAATTCCTAATGGCTTTCAAATGTATTTAGATTTAAAATATCAGAATAAAGCATGCGTAAGAAGCTCGTACCCTATGCCCCGTCTTGACAGAATTGTTTCCTCAGTGGCGGGGTATGAACTGCTCAGCTTCTTGGACGTTTTCTCAGGGTTCGACCAAATTCGGTTGGACCCGGCGGACCAAGAAATAACTTCGTTCATAACGGAGCACGGTACCTATTGTTATACCGTCATGCCATTTAGCTTAAAAAACGCAGGCACTATCTTCTATCAATTGGCCAGTTGGGTGTTTGAACACCAGCTGGGTCAGAATGTGGAGGTTTATTTGGATAACATAATCATTAAATCCCTGGCAACAGAGGAAAATATAAAACATTTGCAGGAAGTATTCAATATTCTATGCAAGCATAATTTGAAGTTGAACCCGGAGAAATGTGCTTTCGGAGTAAACTCCGGCAAATTCCTGGGGTTCATTGTGACCAGCAGGGGAATAGAAGTTAACCCAGATCATATCCGAGCAATCGAGCAGATCCTGGACATGCTCACTAGTGCCCGAGAGGTACAACAACAGGTCGGGAGACTAACAACATTAGGGAGGTTCATATCCCGATCATCTGAGCGTTGTCAGAAGTTTTTTGGCGTGTTAAAAAAGAAGAAACATTTCAAATAGACCCCAAAATATGAGCAGGTGTTGAAAGACTTGAAAAGGTACCGGTCGCACCCACCGTTACTCCTGAGCCCAAAAGAAAATGAGCCCTTGCTGATCTACCTGGTTGTCTCTGATACCGTGGTAAGTGTTGTGCAGGTCCGTGAAATGAAAGGTACGCAATCACCTATCTACTATATTGGCAAAGCCTTGACAGAGGCTGAAGCCTGTTATTTGCATCTTGAAAAACTGGCCCTGGCTCTCGTAGTTACGGCCCGAAAACGGAAACCTTACTTTCAATGTCATCCCATTTGCGTGGTAACAACGTTTTCTTTAAGAAACATCTTGCACAAACACGAGCTGTCGGGCAGGCTTGCGAGTTGGTCAATTGAGATATGTGGTTATGCTATCACCTATCAACCTAAGACTGCTATTAATTCGTAGGCCCTAGCGGACTTCGTGGCAGATTATAGTCCAGGTTTGATGCCCGTGCTCATTAGGAAGCGGCCCGAGGATTTGGGGCCGCATCCGAAGAGTGGACCCTATTATGGACGGGGCATCCAATGTAAAAAGTACTGGATTGGGAATCGTCCTGATGACCCCGACAAGAGTCGTGATTAGGCAGGCTATCAAATGCTTGCCTTTGATTAACAATGAGGCCGAGTATGAGGCCGCAATTACAGGTTTGGAACTGGTCCGGGGACTTGGAGCCGAAATGGTCGAGCTGAAAAGTGATTCTCAATGAATCATAAACCAAATCCTTGGGAACTATGAGGCCAAGGACGATCGAATGCGGGAGTACCTGGGCAAAGTCAAAACATTGTTGGCACACTTCCGACGTTGGAAAGTCACCCAAATCCCTTGAAAAATGAACATCGAAGCTGATGCCCTCAGCTTCTCGACCACCATAATCGAAGCGGAATCAGACTTCGTGGTGTACCTCTTACACTCCGTCCTGAATTTCGCCGTACATGAGGTAAATACCACATGTCTAATGTGGGACTGGTGGAGCGAAATAATGAATTATTTACAGAGTGGAACTCTCCCAGAAGACACCAAAGCAGCAAGAGCTCTAAGAGTCAGGCAGCACGATATAGCATGCATGAAGGGGACTATACCGCAGGTCATACCTGGCCAAATTCCTAGGCCCACAGAGACAGAGTACGTGATCAGAGAAATACACGAAGGTAACTGCGAAAACCATGCAGGTTACGAGTCGTTGGTTAGAAAAATAGTAAGGGCTGGATATTACTAGTCCCGGATGGAGGAAGATGCTAAAACCTTCGCTAAAAATGCAACAGATGCCAGCGACATTCTCCAATAATTCATCAACACGCCGAACTACTTAAGTCGGTAGTGGCCTCATAGCCCTTCTTAAAATGAGGGATGGACATCGTAGGCCCACTGCCAGAGGCCGTGGGAAACGTGAGGTTCTTCTTTGGTACTAATAGGTTATTTCACGAAGTAGATAGAGGCAAAGGCTTTCGCAAAAATCTAGGAGAAAGAAGTGATCGACTTCATCTGGGATCACATCATATGCAGGTTTGGGGTGCCAAAAGAGATAGCTTGTGAAAACGGTCCTCAATTTGTGGGGGCAAAGGTCACCGAATTCCTAGAAGGGTTGAAAATCAAACGAATAGCATCTTCCCCATACCATCCGTGTGCAAACGGGCAGGCAGAATCAACCAACAAGATCCTGATTTAGAATATCAAGAAGAAGCTGGAGGATGCCAATGGTAGATGGCCGAAAGAATTGCCGGGGGTGCTGTGGGCATACAGAACTACTCCTAAAATTAGCACGGGCGAAACCTTATTTTCCCTGGTGTACAGGGCGGATGCCCTAATACCTATGGAGATCGGGGAACCAAGCATCCAGTACATCCAAACCACAGAAGAATCTAACAACGAGGCGATGGTCGTAGGGTTGGAACTGCTCGAAGAATGGAGAGAAATGGCTTTTGTGCGTATGATAGCACTGAAGCAGAAGGTTGAAAGATATTTCAACAGAAAAACAAACTTGAGGTATTTCAAAATTAGCGACTACGTCTTCCGCAAGGTCACTTTCGCAACACGGGACGTCAATGTAGGCAAACTCGGGCCTAATTGGGAAGGCCCATACCAAATAGTGGGGATTGCAAGTAAAGGATCTTACCGGATCAGGGACGAGCACGGAAAAGAATTAAAGAATAACTGGAACGTCAGCCATCTCAAGAGATACTACCTTTGATGAGGATGACAGGTATGATTGCATAAACCCATTGTTTATTCTACCCTAACTTGCTTCCTCTCCACGACAGGAATCACCCGGGAAGGAGCTACCTGCCTCTCCCTCCCTCCCGACTACCGGATGGAGGACGAAAGAGACGTGTTGCCCTTTTTGTTTCTTGAACTAGGTTTTATCAGGAATAGGTTTTACTGGCAAGGTTTTTAAAGAGGCAACAATATAAAAAACGTGTTGCATCTGATCAAGAATCGGAAAACCGGGAGAGAACTCTACCAGATGTTGTCAAACCCGATACTCAAGTCCTCAGTGCCTCGCAAGCATGTACTGAGGGGAGATAAGGGAGATAGAGTTGTTTGGACAAAGCACAAGATCGGGATGGCCGGGGGGGAAAGAACGTTAATAGTCCTCCTATCCTTCCCCGCCCTCATGTATCTTACTAAGATTTTTTGTACTTCAAGAAAGCAATTTGTTAGTGTAAGCTCTAGGGAAAGTGAAATAAGAATCTTACACTTTTTTTTCAAAACACTCACCAATGAGGTATCTCGTAACAGAATAAAAATGTTCGGGGCAAAACCGAACTCGGAAGCCATATGGCCCGGTAAAAAAATCGCTTCAAACACACGACATGGCCTTTAAAGCCTCCGAGCGAGCAGGTTCCATGAACCTTTGTGCCATTAAATAAGGTTGAGACGTCTTCCTCATCAACACCGAAATCCAGGCCCCTCCCCCCCCCCCCTCTTTATTTTCGAAACATACGAATAATTCCTGATCGCAAAAAATGGCTTCGGAAGTGACATGCCCGAATTGAGTTAAAAATGTTGACCTCAAACACAAAACACTAGAGTAAAAAGAAAATGCGTGCACCGGTCATCAATTTTTAAGCTTAAACACCGACACTCGAATATGAACATAGTTCTGGTAGACAGGCATAGCGGTCACTCCCCGATGACTAAGTGTTAAAGATAAAAGCCAACAAGATTATTTGTAATTGCTACTATTGCCAAGAAACAGATGTAAAAGTGCAAAAGAAATCAAGTGAACGCAATCGCACGCATATTAATACATATGAAAATACTCCAAGAAACATTTTTTCTCTCCAAGCACCCAGGCTCAGACAAATATTTTGAGGGCATACAGGTCCGATGTTCGGCAAAGAAAACTCAAAAGAAACATAATCACGTGCACGTAGGCTCAGACAAAAAGCGGACTAAGTGTACGAAAACCCAACCTTCAACAAAACACATAATAAAAGGCACAACGGCTAGAACAGTTTTAACGCGGCATAAAGGCCCGCGGAACAGCAAACAATAACCAAGCAGGAGGAGCCGCGGCTTCATCTTCCGACGAACTAAAGGAAGTATCAGAGGAGGAAGGGGTCCGGTCACGAAGGACATCCATGGCAATATCGGCGGCCCGCACATCCATCTCTGCATCCATCAAAGCAGAATCAAGGTCCCGAATGTGACCCTCTTTGATATTAGAAGAACATTGAGCTGGGTTTTCAACATAACATAGTCCTTTAAAAGTTTAGGAAAGTGCTGATCATCAGCCCGGTCTTTGCCGCAATCGAGCATTACGGGTCTTGGGTCGTGCCTTGGAAGCCTTCAGTGCTTGCACTCGCCCTTAGAAAGTCAACCTCTCCGCCTTCACCCTTTCTGCCCTCTCCTAAAGCTCTTGATGGGTAGTTATCAGGTCCTGAAGGGCTCTCTCTTGGGCAGTTAAGGCTTCCCTAGCTTCCCTTCATTTGGAATCCAAAAAAGATCTGCAATTTCTCAGCTCGGATAGATCAGCCTTCAAGTAGGAGTTCTCGGATAGCAACCTCCTCACTTTCACAGCGCAGACCGAGTTCTTGACCATCTCGGGACGAAGTAACGAGCGTGACCCCGAAAAGACGGTGGGGAATGAGGGATTTTGATGGAAGGAAGTGACAAACTTAATCAAGCGACATAGCTGAAGGAGCAGCCTCGCCAGGTAAGAGAGAGGAGCTTCCAAATCAGACTCGTCTTTCTCCTTTTTAGGAGGCGGGGCAGAGAGACTAGCGCCTGCAACACTTACGTCCTCCTCCATCAGCTGTTCAATCTTCCTCCCCCCTTCCAAGTTCACCACTCCAGACATAGTTTCACTCCAATGCTACATAGTTTCACTCCAATGCTGCAATAAACGGGGACGAGATCGCACCCGGGAGCCAATCCTCTCAGAAGAAGATGTGCCAGCATCATTGGTAAGCCTTCGTTTTCGGCCGGCGACAGCCAGTGCAAGATTGGTCCGAGCTTCTTCCCTAAAAGGGGCCCTTCGGGACGATAATCCTCGGACAAGCAGGCCTACTAAAAGTGCGCATGAGAAGTGATCCTAATTACCGGGACAAACAGGGAAGGTTTTAGTCAAAAAACTCATCTTGACTTTTTCCTCTCCGGCGGTCAGTAGATATACTCCTCCATATCCTCTCAAGCCCTATTGAGGAGCACAGGAGTTTCATCACCTAACTAAATAGACCGGGCATATGGTCTAGTTCCAGTAAGGCCGTTGTAAAGGAAAACAAAACATGAGCAGTAGAAGGGAATCTCCGAAGGAAACAAAAGGGAAGGTTTAGATACTCACGGGCATGGTTCCATAACTCCGGGAATGGTTCTGAAGAAGCTCTACGAAGGAGATCGGTAGGTATCATGACAAACCCATCATGCCAACCACAGTCGTGGCCGTCCTTAGTATTAGTGATAAGACCTCAAAAGCCTCGGGAGGCCAAATGCACTATTCCTCCCGGAATATGCGAGGGAATATAGTTGGACTAGGTGGTCAAAGGTAAAAGACAGATTGGCTCGATCGGCCAAGTATTGAATGCACTGCACGATCCTCCAGACCTGAGGGGCTAACTGTCCTACGCAAAGTTGGTAGCGGCGGTAGAACGCGTTGATCACATGATGGATTGGGAGGGAGAAGCCAATACTGAAAGGATACGTATAGATGGTAGACATGCCGGCGGAATGGTAGGAGATATTGGCATTCACAAGGACTAGGTGAATCTCTATTTCGGGCATTCAATTGCAATCCAGACGTATCTGATCGAGGCAAGAATTGGTGACCAGGGAGCGAATCGTCATGACAAATTCCAATCGGAGGCTAGCGCGAAAATCCCCAGAGCAATTGATAAGTGGGAGGATGATTTCAGCAACGGTAGAACCCAAGTCAATCTCCTGGGCGTCGGTAGAAAGGGAGCTGTGGTTTCCATGGTCGGAAGAGTCATTATAAGCCCCCTATGGGCGACCACGCCGCATGAGTGGCGACCAAGTGTTGTGATAAACAAGATGAAGTAGACATGTTTGAGAAGTAGCTTTTCTAAAGGGTATTGGAAGGCAAAGATATTGTTCTTAAAAATCCGCGAAGGCGACTTAAATAGAGAAAAAAGCAATCATTCGCCTCGATTGACGAAATAACCTGCCTTTGTGTAACGTCAGATACCCGCTTCTGAAGCGATGCCGCCGAATAGGTGAAGAGACCCATTTAATGTAACCCTGACAAAATGTCCAATCATGTGGGAAGTCGCAACGTTTCGCTACTTTCCCGCATAAAACTTGACATGCTGGGCTCTTCCCTTTCCCGATCTCATATTTATGAAGAGACCGGGAAAAGGGGGGACTATCTGTATTGGGCGAAATTCGTGTTAGTCCCCGCAACCGGGAGCTCGGAGAGCCCGGAAGGACTCCCGCAGCTGGCATGCACTCCAACCAACTTGGGTCACATCAATGAATCTTGATCAGAGTGTCGTGGCAGGGAAACACGTGGGAACGCAGTAGGGTCATATCAGTCGAATGTTAGGGTTGAAAAGTCTTGTTTTTATTTCTATATAGATAGCTTACCATGTAAGCTAAGGCATTCACACTTCATCTCTTGTAACCTATCTCTTATTTTTCTCTCTAAGGCAATACATATCCGAGCTCATCATTTACCTTTAAACAAATATTTATGTTGCTTGCTTTTATTATTTCTTAGCTCCGTTCGTTCAATCTAACTCTTGCAATCACAAATACTGAACCCGGAAAGAGAGTGTTCGGGATTGGATCGACCTACTTGTCTTTAAACCAATAAAATATAAGTATCTAACTGATTATCCGTTTTCACCGGAAAACACCACCACATCACACTTTAACTATATTTTCATGTAAAGTATGATTGTAAACTATTTCCAAACATCGTATAAAGAGGGAATATTTTTCGTCAAAAGCAACCAATAAAAGTGATCATAACATGCACTCATACCGTGAGCTTTCTGCTTTTGCATTTGATGTCTTTTTGTTTTGATTTGTTTTCATTATTTTGGCTATTTTTTTAAACACTAGTACGGGTTTAAGTACCCGGGTTTGACTAGTGCATTCACTTGTATTTCTCTATGATCAGTCAACTCAAATATAATTGGAACTCAATCTATAGTCACAGTCCGATAGAGTATATGATCGATGGCTTCAACCAAATCCGGTATTTTCGACACAAAATATCAAGATATATGCAACTCACTAATTATTTAATAGATATGATTCTTAATTAATTATAATATTAAATGTCAAGTATTTAAAACCTTAAAAAATAAACTAATAATATTTGAATTTTGAATCTTCATGTATGAGATAAACAATTGTGAGGGATCAAGTTGACAACACTGCAGGGGCAAATGTAGAATTATATGTATACGTTCATTCTAACTAGTAGCTTTGGCTCGGATCCTGTATATGTGCTAAATGTTTATTAAGAACGTACAACTCATTGATTTCATGTCGTAAATCAAACGAATGGCGTAGAACCCTAAGTCGAACCCATAAAAATTTTAAATCTAGAATTCACCTCTGTCACACTATCTGAACCCCAAATGGATCAAGTACTAAATTATTCAACATAATTTTAACAAGGGAAAAGGGTGAAAAGTATCCCTCTACTCTGTTTTAATGGCTAAAAATATCCTCCGAACTAATTTTGGGTCATTTATGCCCCTGCTGTTATGAAAGTTAACAAATATATCCTTCATTTGACGGAAATTCCCAAATTGATTCAAATAACCCGATTTCACAAAAAATAACCCACTCTCATATTTTACCCGCCTCCTAAAATAACCCAAGTCTTCCTTCTTTCTCATATTTTCTCCTCCAGCAACTTGACTCTCAAGCCCACCTCTCCGCCGAACTCATCTCCCACCAACCACTTTTCTCATTCCCATTTCCCACCACATACGACTGCCGCCACATCTCCACTACCCGTTATCGCTACTACAAAGCAAAAAAAAAAAAAAAAAAACACTATTGATTTCAGTTAACAAGAAATCAGAGCTTTTTCAACACCTGTCTTCTACACAATCGATTGATTTTGTTATCTAATGTATTTTAATTGTTGTTTGCCATTGAACTTTCATTATAATATCTTGAAGTTGCTTTTGTACTGAAAATTTGAAGTGCTGCATATTATTCTCTTGATGCGTTCTCATGTTTTTGGTCAATTGGTCTGAGATAAAGGTATAGTTTGTATAAAAGTATAGCTAGAATCAGAGCTCTTTTTAAATACCATTGATTTCAATTGATTTTAGGAGGCGGGTTGGGGCGGATAAAATATGAGAGTGGGTTATTTTTTGTGAAATCGGGTTATTTGAATCAATTTGGGGATTTCCGTCAAATGAAGGATATATTTGTTAACTTTCATAATGAGGCATGAATACCCAAAATTAGTTCGAAGGACATTTTTAGCCATTAAAACAAAGTAGAGAGATATTTTTTATCTTTTTCCCTTTAACAACTACTATTACTATTTATATCTCTGTCCCAAACAAGTCGGGTGGGTGATATGAATCCACACCGTCTATGTTCCTCATTTACAATTCATCTCAAGATAAAATTTAACAAAATAAGAATCACTAAGGGTCAAAAGATTCCTAGAAAGCATGGCACGAAAATTAAATGCATTAACATGACTAAAATAAATTTTCAACTAACTGGTATCGCTTATATAAATCTTTTTTTTTCATTCACCGGATCTTTCGCTAAGTCTGCATTGCTTCCAAAAGATTACTGATTTTTCTATAATATTTCCTTCTATGTTCTATCTCGTCCCGAATCAACACCTTTACTGACGGTGGTTTCACATCTTCAAACGATGCATTTAGAGGTCAACGAGAATATGGACTAATTCATCTCAAATGACATTTCTCTCATTTTATCCTCAACGTATGCTACTTGCACCTTCTAGTGAATGAGCTAATTATTAATCTTGTCTAATTTTGTATCACCATGCGTCTCATCTTAACATCTGCATCTACACTAAATTTGTGTTGTGGATATATTAAATTTTAGTAGCCCTACGCATACTCCAATATAACATTGATGACCGTATAACAGTTGTGTAAAGCTTACCTTTCACTTTGATGGGCATCCTCCTATCAATAAACTCTTGTAGCACTCGATTTCCACAATCCGAATTTGACTCCATGTATAGCATTTGCATCTGTTATTCCATTCTCTGAATAACTAATCTAAATATATGAATCGTCTGCTTTTAGGTAACATAATCCTAATTAATCTTTGCCCAAATTCACTCTTTTTATCTTGACAAAACTTGCGGTGCATATTCAATCTTCTATTTATCTTAAAATTCTTACTTTCTAGGGTGTTTCTCCATAGTTCAAGTCCTTGGTTGAAATCCTTGCTAATTTCGTCAATTTGCACAACATTGTCAAAAAATAATATAAACCATCTAAGCGCAACTGAAAAGCTACTTTCTTCCCTCTTTACTTTTTCCCACGTATGAAATTAGCCTTTATATCAGATTAAAGCTACAACCCTGCGAGCACCAAGGGAAACCCTGTGAAAGAAATATACACAACTCTCCACACCAGCACGAAACATTCCGCCTAGCAGAAAATCATGCAATCTGCAATACAGAAATCCTACTACAAAGACACTAGAAATAGGACACGGAAAACATAACATCCTGCGACAGATTTTTCCTGCATACTAGCACGTTAAAATCAAAAGTATGGTACATTAATTAGAAAAAAGCCAACAGAAGATAAACAATGGATAGAAACCACTGTTCCATCAGCCTAAGGTAAGACATCACTAGTTGCTCAATTTCCTATCCTGACAGCTCATTAACTCGAATGACAACCATGTGGAAGAACTCATGGTATCGCAACATAGTCTGGCCGTTGAGGGGAAGATACAAACTATATCCAGCAAAAATTTGACGCAGAAGTTTTTGCCATTTCAATAGTAACTGCCGTAATAAGCTGTAGGAGGAACAGTTGTAGCTTGTGGTGCTGGAGCAACAGCAGCTGCGGCAGCTGGCTGTGCATAATTCTGCTGAGGGAAGGCCTGGACAGATTATAACAAAGTTCACTTAGTAACATAAAACAATCAACGCCTGAGGGTACTTGTGTAGCATGAAATTATGGAAATATCAAGCAAATATGGAAACAACACACAACTCCCCTCTCTGGCCCTAGAGAAGGGGAGAGGGGGGAAAGCTAGAGGGAGGGTTTGAACTGATTTAAAAAAAAGGTTCAAGTACAAGGAAGACATTATCAATTCCAATTCAGCATAGCAGGAGCTATATAACTGAAATGTTCCAAGGTAGGGAACACCATCAAAAGGAGACCAGTCTAAATATTCATCAACTTTCAAGCTTTGCTACAATTGTCCACTGGAGTGAACTTGCCCCAATGGCCAACACAACATAAAATTTGAGAAGGATAAGATCTAACGGAAGATCTCTGTAGTCTTTAAGAGAAGGTATGACAAATACCATAACAAGTAATCATGTCTTCATTTACCATCATATTCATATGCAATGTTCAATGAACAATTGGTGCATATGGTCTAATGTAACACCAACTTCTGTCGATTTTTCTTCCTCAAAATGCTCATAGGCCCCTAATCAAACCTCACATTCACCGTCAAATTGGCCATGGTGAGAGGACATCCTTCAGGTATACCAAGCTATCATTCCACATGCTTCACTTCCAATCATTTACAAAAACTTGGTGTGCTGTATATTAATGCAACAGTTGCATGAGGGTTGCCCTAATAGAAGTACATCTAGAGAAGCCTCATAACGAATCCATTCAATTCTTGTCGCGCCGATGACTGGGGATGAGATAAACATGATAAAGAGTGTTTATAATAACCTCAGCCAAAGGAACCACATCTTGAATGGGTGAGACTGGTTGGTAACACAGACGACTCCTATTTTTGCTCTTATTTTCTAGTTGGCGATCCGCAAGGACTTAGCATTCCCTGACATTTCTAGATGGTGATCAACGACGACTTAGCATCCCCTGGAAAAATTGAGAGACTGATGACAATTACTTTGCTTCTGTCATACATCACAAAACAGAGCACATTTGCTTTTTGCTATGAGTTTTGTGGAGGTATATGGACTAAGCTGTTGCAGCTGTCTTATTAGCCAAAATTCTACTAATTCAAAATGCCAAGAGGAAACATACCCTTAGTTGACAATTGAAGCCAACTTTCTCCATTTTTTTATACAGTACCAACCCCAACACCCAGGCGAAAGAGTCAAACACAGTGGCTTTTCCAACTTTGCTCTGTTGGTGACTCAAACCCCCACTAGAACTCACGCGCTATCTATATATATTTGGCAGGAATAGCTGAGGATCGCCGAAGTAAACTGGACCCTTGGTTGTGGCAATTTGGTGAACTTGGACTTGTGTACTTCTGTAAGTATAAAGGTTCATTGTCACTCCACCCCAAACACAAAGGTTAAACGGAAACTAAGTATTGCAATTTCTCCAACATAATATTTAATTGTACAAGAGCTACTGGCAGTAGTAGACTAATTTCTACTCTTATTCAGGAACCAAGTGTAATGCCCCTTGTAATTTTGCCAACAAAATCAACATAATAGAGATGAATGGATTAAATAATACTTAGTTCAATTGGCAATTTATCATACTGATGATTATGTTCTGTGTCAAAATGGAAATAAAGCGATTCAATTTTGAAGACTGGAATGCTACAATTTGGGGGATGACATAAGTTTATCAAGCCTTTTTGCCTCACCACCATTTTCAGATAGAAAACTGGGAGCTTACAGGACATCAAATTTTCTTCTCACTAAACCATTCTTAGCATGCAAAGACATCAATTTTAACAATAAAACAAAAGGTAACCATGAAAGCCATAGAGATGTGGTTAATAAAAGTATCCCTGCCGAAACAACAATGCCATTTGGCACTGTATGTAAGACAAGCAACAACACGCTGATATATAAAAGGCATTCTGCATACCTGGGCTGGGTATGTTGAAGGATAAGCACCATAACCAGCACTTGAGGGCACTGATGCTGCAGGCGCTTGAGGAGGTGCATAGCCAGTTCCGTAACTGCCATAAGCACCATATGCTGCCTAAAGTTCAACAAACACAAAAGATAGAAAAATAAGCCACTGATAGCATAGCTGCTATGAAGTGTATATATAAGTTTTAATTTAATCTTGATATATCGGAAAGAACATACAGACAGCAAAATATGAAGACCACACACATGCACATCCAACTGAAACAAATACGTAATGAAGGACACCTCCATTGGGAGAGGGATAGAAATATGTGACACGAGAAATTGACAGCAGAGTACTAAAACATTTGTGCACAGAAAAGATATATCTTAACAGAAATCTGATTCACAGGAAAAGAGAAAATAGCTTCTAAAATTCATTTGAATAAAGAAGTTCAATTGTTTTTCTCCATGATGAAGTTCCAGTTTAACCCAAATCAACATTTTGGTTGAAGCCCAAGCAACACATGCATACTGGTCTCACATTGCATTGGTCTGAGATCCATATCAGGATTTTAAATCTAGACAGAGGCTTGATCCAGGGGGGCAAACTATCTCTAGTGAAACTGTTACATTGTCATAACGTTACCTGTTGCGCATAACCAGGATTCCACTGCTGTGATTGGGCTTGTGTAGCCTGTGGCCAGGTTTGACCTTGTGCACCATAACCTGCAGGCCATTGATTCTGTGTTCCAGGATATGCACCAACCACTGAGGGGTTGGTTGCTGCAACAGCAGATTTTGCCAGCTTTGTTTTCTCAGAAACCATATAATCTTCAGCCTGACGTTTCTTTGAATCTGAAGAGGTTCTATGGCGTAAGAATAGTTTCGCATGCCGATCATCGGCCTTCTTAATTGACAGTGCATCTCCAAAAAGATCTAGAAACTGCAAACACATTCTGTCTCAGAACATTTTGGCAAAACCATCAAAAGTGAACAGCCACGACAAGACAATCATGGTAAACAATTAGCACAAAGCATTATCACAATAAACAGCAATAATTCACAAGCAAACAAAATTCTCTGTGAACTCCCCTTGCACCCACGAGATTTACTAAAATGTTTACACTTCAGTCTTCAAAAAAAAAAAAAAAAAATGACGGCTCGTGAATCAAAAATGATTCCCAGTAAAGCAAATCTCCATCCGGACTCCGCACCAAGATATTCCAAAATGTTTACACTTCAAGGTCTAAAAAGCAAGATTGAATCAGAAATAAATCCTAAAAGACAGATCTTTCTACAGAATTCCAATTGCATCCCCAAGACATTCCATGGTGTTTACGCTTCGAAGTCTAAAAGGAAAATGGTAAAGGATCATAAATCAGAAATGATTCCCAATAACACAAATTTCTCTTTAGTTCCCCATTGCATCGCCAAGACATCCCAATATGATTCAAATTTAAACCATCATACGATTTGATTTAGACCACCACCGGTACAGTAGTCCGGTTATTGAGACAAAAATTAATCCTACCACAACTAGCAACTTTCATGAAATCAAGTACATACATATGATTCAAATTTAAACCATGTGATATTTTGAACATCAATGCAACATGATACCCAAACTCCCAACTGAATTTTATATGTATTTACTTCCTACATCCCAAAGATGGTGGCCTCCTGCTTTTTGGGAGGTCCGACAACAGTGTCCGTTTCTAAACGTAAAATTTGTACGCCAATTTTAACTCCATTTTTACACGATATTGCAAACTTGGAAAAGTATCTAAAGACATAAACCATTTTATAACCCAGGCAAACATCCAACAGGAATACAAGTTCAGGGATGGGTTACCAGCTTAGCACAGTATGCAAGTCCAGTTCATTTGTTATTTCAGTTCAGTCAGTTTGTATCAAAATGAGGGAATTCAGGCCTCAGGAATATGGAAGTGCGACAAATCTTGGAATGTACAAACAGAATTTTGTTGTCAAAGCACATGATATATATAACTGAATGCATTTCCAAGAATATCTGGTCATGATCACAAGTTCAAATAACTCCAGGTTCCCATGAGAACAGCGCAAGGCATACTTGTTCTAACAATGAGAGCATCACAGTCCCAAAGCACTGTCAAGTACCCAAATGTAATAGTTTGTACCTCCAAGAAAATGCTTGATAACTCTTCTCTTTCATCAACACTTGCAACGTTAGGGTTCTCAGGAGATGGAACTAAGAACTTATTAACCAATGAATCCAATAAATCTATTCTCTTTGGGAGTGACTGAATGGATTCTAAATGGATCAGTGCCTGCATATTACATGAAAAGAGCATGTCAATAAGAAACACCAATTCCTCCACACTTTACGTCCTTGGATGAGAAAGTGAGAGAGAGAGAGAGAGAGAGACCTCCAAAAGTGGTTTTGACAGCTGGACATTCTCAACTGCTTGGTCAAGAATTTCCCTAGCTTTTTCCACCTTCCCAGAAACCTTCGAACAGAAATTTTGTGACAGTGAGCCAAAGGAGGACAAATACATAAAAAAAAATTAAATGATTCTAATCATGAGGAACATCAAAGAGAAAAAAAGGTGTTCCCATGATATCACCACTCAACAATACAGGGTATCAAGGCAAAGTCCTTAAGGACTCTCCACGCACTTACACTAATTCTGCTTTCTTTTCCTACTGACAAGCTTTCCACAAGGGCAGTGAAGAGTGTGTTAAAGTGAACTAAAATGATTGAGAATCAAATGATTAACTGGGATATTGCGACAAGCCATGGCCTATATAACTATGTCTCACTATCATATGTTAGTATATGATTGCAGCAAAAATCATGCTGATGCACTTCCACAAAAAGAGAATCATCGGTAATGGGAAAAACAGAACAGGGAAGTCCATTTCCGAGATTACACTAAACAAAATAGGGAAGTCGGTTCAGATATTATACTAAACTGGGTGAGGAGTGAAAAACTGGCTGATTAGGATAACAATATCGAGAATAAGAACATGAAATATTGACCCGTAACATCTAAATTTCCAAGTTACTCATTAAAGAAAGGACCAGGAGTTTCATATTTCTGGAAAAAAGATGCTGCAATTTAAGGAACAGGAGTCTCATATATCCGCAACCTAATGCAATGAATGCAACATTCCAAGGGAGAAGTCTCATATATCATCCAATTCAAATAACAGCATTCCGTGTGTTTATATGCATGGCCGCAGGAGGGGTAGCCACCTACTACAAAGTGCACAGGGAATGGCCACATTCATATGCTGCAATAAGCAGAAAATACAGGCATAATTTTCTTATATGACATCAAAAAGTCATCCCCCCCCCCCCCCCCAAAACAAAAAAAAGCACATTAGCAAAACAAAAATAAAATTAATTCCAACTTCCACAAACATATCTGGAAGAAAGCAATATCTATAACTGTTCACCCCAATTGGAAGGGGTACATTACAACGAGATGGAAAGGCAGTAGTCAATTACTTGACTCAAAGATGTAAAAACTGGAAACACAAGACAAAAAGAACTTTACCAAGTACAGAAACCGAGAGTACTGTGCGAACAATAACGGCAGACTCTGTGAGTGCTCCTTCCCTTTTTCGATGGCAATAGCTTGTTCGTATATGGAACAGGCATCCTCAAGATTCCCCTTAAAAAAAAATAACCAAGAAAACGATACATCAGATAAGTTAACAAAGATCAAAGCTGGTCTTGAAACTGTAGTAGGTGACAAAACAATCTTACAAGTCGACGTTCCATGTTTGCATGCTTGATTATTGCTTCTACAAGCCCCGGTGATATTTCAGCGTGCACAAGTTGATATGCAGCTCGAGCACCAGGAATATCGCCACGTTGCTCCCGCAATCGAGCAGCAAAAAGGTGAATCTCTGGTTGCCTCTGTTAAAGATGGACAAATGAGTTTGATAATGAAATATAGTAGGGTTGAGGGGCAGCCTATTCAAGGAACAGCTCTAGACACAAACAATTCAATTTCCAGCAATACTTCATTGACATTAGCGGATGTCCAGTGAAACACTGCGGCATTAGCATTACCAGCCACCATTTAAGATTATTCAGATGGAGCAATTGCCAACCCGTGCTAAAAATATATCAAAAAGTGATCTCAATGCTAAAGATAACCGACAAACAAGCAAGGTTACCACGGAGCGACAGTTGGGGACACAATGTTTTTGACATGAATCCAATTTACTCAATGAGATGGAATAACTATCTACCATTTCTGTCCATCGTTGCAGCCAATTCATATTATAGCAGTCGTTGGGTTTTCCGGAGCGGAGAGTTCAACCTTCTATGTCAACATATTTCTTATATTGAAAGAACAGAGAGGAGAATACTGATCCCATTATCTGGAGCACTAGCGCACCATACAAGGTAGCCCGTTTTTGCTGGACACTTACTTATGAAGCAGTGCTCAATCAACAATCTTTACACAGAAGAGATTGTAGGAGATGGTCTACTTTGTGAAAATAATGGGGAGGATGCTAATCATTTATTGTTACAATGTAGCTTCACATATCAGGTTTTGAAACTCATTCTTCAATATGTTCCGCATCAGTTGGGTTATGCCTAGGACTATTAGGCAGCTTCTTCAATGTTGGACAGAAAAGGCATTGGGAAACATAAGAGCAGAATCTGGGATACGATCCTGGCTTGCATTTGAGAGGTGATATGTAAGGAAAGAATCTAAAGATGCTTTGAAAGCAAATACGAGAATATTTCATATCTTGAAATATAGAAGTATCTCTTTTTTGGATTTTTGGTGTAGACTAGAAGATGTAAAAAACAGTGGTGCACAGTATGTTAGAATTTCTCAGCTTCCAACAATAATGTTAACGAACTGAGTTTGCTTGTAATTCTTTTTGCCCAATCTTTCTGCTCATTATTTGTGTGTGTGCGTGTGTATTTTTGATAGGGGTATATATGAAAATTTAACCTTCTCAAAGGATACTAACTGATTCCAATCAATAGAAAAGCCAGTTATCATCTTGATGAGGGAACAGAAATCTTACAATGTCTTAAATACTAAACTTTGAGATGAAAAATTAATAACCAGTAAACTGCTAATCCAGGCAAGCAAAGAGTCAAATAATCTGTTCAAAAAATAAGAACGATGTAGCATCCGATTCAGAAACTGACCCCCTAAAAGCAAAGAGAATCCCATGATGAACAGACCAAATATTGTCACAAGGGGAAAAAATTAGAAAAAAATTCATGAGATTTTACCTTGACAAAGACTTGAGTGGCACGAGCAAGGGCATTATCGGCGAGATCCAAACTTCCACTTGTTTCCATACATGAAACATACCGAATCCAATATTCAGGATAATTGGCACACGCAATCAGACATCTCTCATACAGCTTGACCACCTGACTTGCACAAGTAACAAAGGGATTAAATACATAATAATACTCTACCGCAATAAAGAAATTCCAAAAAAAAAAAAAAAAAAAATGAAAGGACTAAGGAGTGATGCACAAGGAGTACTCCGCTGGTGGAACAGGGCCCCTCT
This sequence comes from Lycium ferocissimum, assembly GCF_029784015.1. Lineage (NCBI taxonomy): Eukaryota > Viridiplantae > Streptophyta > Magnoliopsida > Solanales > Solanaceae > Lycium > Lycium ferocissimum. The sequence goes on along the minus strand of NC_081342.1, from coordinate 16,563,942 downwards.
AATACAAAGGGGGGGACCCTTCTAGCCTGACATGGTTAGGAAGATAAGAACACACCTGCATGCATAACATTGGAACTTCAAAACAAATACTCCATTATACAACAGATTATGAACCCAGAACGTCGACTCACAAATGAGGGTTTGAAGTACTTAGCCTTATCGAAAGCAAATGGATGGTCCATGCTTTAGTCCAAGTTCAATATCCCGTTTAAAAAGATGCTTCATCCGATGGTTTAGCCAATATAGCATATGAGGCAGCAGATATTACTTTAACTGTAAATAAATGTATGGCAAGGCAACTAAAGCTATAAATAAAGAGAAACTGAAAATCCACAAAATAACCAAACGCAAGTACCTTATTTAAGTCATCTCCTCCTTCTATAAAGTCGAGATAACTGTGCCAATTTTCAAGCTCTGCAGCATTCAAAGGCCGCACATGAAAGTATGGCCTCCTTATAGCTGTTTCAAAACCAATTATCTTAGAATCGAACTCTTTAGCTTTCTTATACATCTCTTCTCTAATGGCGATATACTTCTCCAACTCCTCAGCATCTTTTAAGCCTGCACTTACAGGCTTAGAAGGCTCAGAACCAGGATTGACCTCCCCCTCAATCTGTTCACCCCCAGCTTCTGCTGCTGCTGCAGCTGCAGCTTCTTCAGGAGTTCGTAACTCTGATAGAGGCCTACTAGCCACCAGCTCCTTGAAACTGCAGATAGAATTGCACCACGAAAGGAACAGTAGTTACATCAACTACTTTTCTTGTATCAATAAAAGATTCGTTACACTATAGGTGTACATAATTTAAACCCTTAAAATAATACATGTTGACTTGTCTGAAATATATTTCACGACCAGCAGCAGCTGAATTAACTAAGATTTTTGCTCCTACAGGTGGATTTCTAAAAACTAGCATGGAACTTCGATTCTCCGCAGTTGCTAACAAACAATAAGGGCAGGCCCAGGCTAGCATTATATACTATAATTAATCACTTGCTAGAGCCTTAATCATTAGCAAGTGGCAATTTGACAATATTGCCTTCACCCAGACTAAAACTTTTAGCCATACTTAAACAAGTAACTTTTCAAAAACCAAATGTTTAAACAAGCAAAATACCAAATGAAAGATACTGCAACAAATTAAGCTTCTTTATAATTAAATACTAATGGAGTATTTTTTTTCTACAGGCAACCAGAATGATAGTGCCAGAGAGAATCTGAGAGCCTTGAATGAATAATGAAAATGCAAAATAAGCTTCAAAGAAGATAATCACCCTTCAAAATAGCGATCGAGCTGCTGATTTGGATTCTGCAATATCTGTGTGTAGATGGCAGCAACATTCGACCAAGCCTGCTGCGTGTACTCATATTCCAGATACTTATCCCAAAGTGGAAAGGACAGGTAGTCTGTTCCAACATAGACTAATCCTCTTTCAAATAACCTAACAAACCAACAGAATAACGTGCTATAGCATTAAAAACACACACATGTCTTTGCATGGGCTCTAGAAAATGCAGTACATGAGAAGAGTTCAAGTTAAAGTACTAATTCACTCAAAGAGCAGACACTCCCACAAATATGCTGCATTTACCTTCCTCGAAACAATCTTACAATGTCCGTGAAAGGAGCAGTGAGAGGGCATCTTAGCCTTAGTGGACGAGATCTTCTCAGCAGCAATGTGTTTATTGATGCATCTCATGTGCGACGGTTAATAACAGCAAAATATCATGGAGAACTACATGGACTATACACAGCCCTAAGGACAGGGAAAATATAAGGGGGAGAATAAGGCCACAAAATGGAATTGAATCCTGAAGAAAATTCATATGGCCACTGAGCAGGCCATAGAATCACGTGGATTGCACATCAGTTATACAATTCTGAAGTGCAACCCAAACAAACCTTACGCCATGTAGATGAATATGAGCTGTTGCAGACAGGCTGAAACCAGGTCAGAGAGCATTGAAAGATCATATAGTTTGGCACAAAGAAAAATTGTAAGCATCTCGTGCTGATGATCACCATCCAAAACTACAACAAATCAAATCAGCAATAGCATTACCTTCTAATGGTGTCAGGATCTCCATAAGTGCTTATAGCAAAAACACAATAGTGCAACCACATATCTACCGAATATGTCACGCCTTGAACAGCTCGTTCGTAGACCTCCACAACTTTGTCAACAGAGCCAAGACGTGCCTCATGATCAGCATATTTCTTCCAATAACCATAACACAGAGGAAATTCTGCCAAGAATGCATCATAAACCTTCCGAATCTTCAAAACGTTCCCCTGCACATTTTCACAATGCATAATAAATCCAGCATGGAGGAAATTTCTATCCACAAGAAAATTTGTTCTCAAAAGACAAATACACGCTCCACATTATAGATAAGCTTGTTTGCGATATGTAAAATTAAGAAATTAGAGCTGACTTTAACTATGACTAAGATGTGCTAAATGTTAGGCAGATCATCCAAGAAATACCATGCTAAGATCTATTATATGAATGTGTATTAGTTTTATTTCATAGAAATAGGAAGCTCTATAATCAAAGCAAATGGATCAAATCTTTTGGGACCCAAAAGAGAAGTGCATAACGTAACATGGATAAGAGCATCACGCCATCACCATTCTTGGACTGTTAAATCTCTTGCTAATGAAAAAATGGTGTTTTCTGACTAACATCACTGATGACAGTCCTGGCAACAGTGGCAAGTACCAAATAAAACATATACAAAATATACTGGTAGTTTAGCTAAGACATGGACACGACCAAAAGTTTTTCCTGAGTAGATTAACACATGGCATGGATGGGAAGAGAGACAGAGAGAAATGCCCCCAACTCTATAGTGCCCCGTGTCTCAAAGAACAGGAGATTTAGCTTAGCTAAAGAATAGCTATAAAAATAAAAAGATATAAGCTAAGGCAAGAAATGCTATGTGACAAAACTCCTGCAGTAATTCGTGTGGGCAATTAATTTATAGCTTAGAAACTATTTGCCAGGAATAGTACCCAAATTTATATGTAATTGAGAAATTTTGTGCCACCCACTATCCTTCTACCTAGCACGGAAGCCAGGTGTATTTGTAGCAAAAGATCAGAAAAGACAGCACCTTTCTGGATAGGTTCTTACCAGCCGGACAGTAAGAGAAGCAAATTGAAATATATAATGAGAACAATAAGAAACTCTCTTTACCCAATAAACAAAAACGAAGACTAGAAAATGAAGAATGCCAAGATGACAAATCCACTTGACAGAAGGTCAGTTAAAGTACCTCTGACATCTTCTCCGTCTCCTCAATAAGGGCAGTCCAGGCATTGAAGTCTATAGAATTCGTCCTCACTATGCTCCATAATCTTTCCTCTTCAGGAGACAAAGCTGCCAACAGAAAATATAGGTAGTAAGTTTAGTAACTGCTGATGCAACTGACAATCAGGACAAAGGGACAAAAAAGGGAAATTTCATAGTTTACAAAAGATGAAAGATGAAGAAAGACGACAAAATTGATTAGTAGACAACATGCAGCAGGAAGAAGTAAAAGGAAATCGACTGGGGAAAGCAGCTGGTTACAATGTGAAAGACTACTGAGAAAACAAATACTGTAACTACCAATCACCAAAGACATTCACATAGAATCGAGCTATGGCAGCATCCTAGCGTAACTTTACTGTTTATGCAGCATTTCTTTGGGAAAAGAAAGAGTAACACCACATGTCTACTAAAGAAATTCATATTAGCATCATGTATCTGTATTACGATTCTTGTGACTAATTAAATTGATGGCAAGCATCCCTTAACATCTAAGAAGTTCTTCTTTAGTTTACCCAAGGACAGCGAACAGCTAAAAATATACCTAAGCCATCTTCTGGCTGATGCGTATTGGAACTTCCATGAACGTCAGATGCGATCCCATTTTCAGCAGTTCCAGCTTCTGCAATGTCTCTTGCTTCAGCAGTGTTGTTACCATTTGCAGAAGATCCATAATCAGCAACTTGGGATGAACCTACAGGTGCATCTGCTAGAGCTGCAAGATCCTGACTGACATCATATGCCATAGTTGTAGCACCTTCTTGCTGAGTAGACACTGGATCAGTAGAATAAACTTTTCCAGCCTCTACATTAGAAGATGCTAACTCCCCTGTGCCATTTGGACATGAAGTGGCCAGATCACCAGCATTTCCAGCATCAGAAGAAGCATGAGCGCCAGCATCATCAGGATTTATTGACGAGTAGCCAGCAGATATATAATCGGTGACTGACGAGGTTTGAGCTACCACAGTTTCACTTTCGCCCATAGTTTAGAACCTGTCTACATCAAAGGCGGAATTGATTAGTAAAGCAGCAAATATTAGGGAAAAAAAATTAACATTATACACATTGGTTCCCTAGCAACAACAACAAACCCAGTGTGATCCCACAAGTGGGTCTGGGGAGGGTAGGATGTACGCAGACTATACCCCTACCTTTGCAAGGTAGAGAGGCTGTTTCTGGTAGACCCTCGGCTCAAAAGAAAAGTATCCGACATAGGATTGTAAGAAAAGAGACAGCAAAGTACCCAGATACAACACAAATGTAGCAACAGATACTACCCTAGCATATCTATATAAATATTTCCAAGAATGAGTAGGATAACTAACTAAACATTGTAAGAAATGAGATATACTACTGAGTGTGTAAAATGTAGGAGTATATACTTTCCTCTTCCTTCTACTCATTTTTTTTTCTATATTTATGAAGTGAACTTAAGTCCTTCCAAGGTAGAGGTAAGGTTTGCGTACACTTTACCCTCCCCAGACTCCACATTGTGGGATTTCACTAGGTATGTCGTTGTTGTTGTTGTATGAAGTGAACTTAACTATCACGTGCACAATATAGACCATCAGACAGGCTCCACCCGATCAGTATGCTCGTTGTTTACTTGTGAAAAACTTCCTCGCAGCACAATTTCAACCACCTCTAAGGCCTCATTTTAGTTTCACTTAATGAAGGTCTTAATCTTAAATCATTCAGCTTTCAGTCATTAAGTCTTGTTTCTTTTGTCGGTCTGAATCTCAATCATAAAGTGCGTTTGTTTCTTTTATGTTTGAACCACTTACTGGGTCTGAATGCATTTGAATGATTAAGATTGTAACAAAGTCTTAATATCATTAAGATGTTTATTCAAATATTTTTACAAAGATGGTAGTTCACCAATTCCATTCATTCACCACTATCGCCATCACCCACCGTTATCAACTACAGCCCTCGTCGTCCACCACCCACAACCACCATCCTCGGCCACAACTACCACTAGCCACAATTTACAATCATCACCACAACAACCGCCAATCAGTACAAACAATCATCACCATTAGTTACTACTATATATCGCCAACCATCTCATCATTCACCACCATTAGATATCACTATCACCACCACAACTATTAGTCACCAGCACCATTGATGTCAGCCACCATCACCATCCTATAAATTTTAATTTTTTATTGATGTAGTAGTAGAAGGTTAATTTAGTATTTTATTAAATTTACATTTATTAATTTTTAAATAAAGGCAAATCTGATACATTCAAATGTTTAAAAAAATAAACAATCTTAGTTATTTAGTATTCAAATCTTAATATAGCAACATCTTAATATTCAGTTTCAGACATCTAAATCTTAATATTCACATGTGCATTCAGATTCAGACGTATTAATCTTAATGAAAACAAATAAGGCCTAAGTCGCTTCCTACAAAAAGAAAAACAACAGCGGGCAAGACGCCAAGGAGCTGAAATATTCATATTCTAGGCCTAGTGAGATTACCACCAAAACTTAAAGGCAAGTTCTACAGAGTGGTAGTTAGACCTACTATGTTGTATGGGGCGGAATGATGGTCGGTCAAGAAAGCTCACATTCAGAAGAGGAAAGTTGCGGAAATGAGGATGTTGCGATGAATGTGTGGGCATACTAGGAAAGAGAGGATTAGAAATGAAGTTATCCGGGACAAGGTGGAGTGGCCTCGGTGGAGGACAAGATGGGGGAAGCGAGGCTGAGATGATTCGAATATGTACAGAGGAGATGCACGGAGGCCCCAGTGCGGAGGTGTGAGAGGTTGGCTACGGATGGTTTCAGGAGAAGTAGAGGGAGGCCGAAGAAGTATTGAAGAGAAGTGATTAGACAGGACATGTCGCAGTTGCAGCTTACTGAGGACATGACCTTAGATAAGAAGTTGTGAAGGACACATATTAGGCGTGTGTTAGTAGGTAATAGAGTGTTGTCTCGTGTATCCTTTCATACTAGTAGGTGTAGTATTATCTTTGTAGTTTCCTGCCCTTCGACTCTCTGCTACTATCTGCTATCTCCTGTACTTCGTTTATTGTATTAGTTTGTTGCAGTTACTGTTACTTTTCTTCAAAATGCTTATTCATAGTATTGTGTCATGGCTTCTTTACTTTCATCAATTCTTATCTGGCTTTTTGCCCTACTTTTTCTTGAGCCGAGGGTCTTTCGGAAACAGCCTCCCTAGCCTCCCTAGCTTCCAAGGTAGGGGTAAGGTCAGCGTACACTCTACCCTCCCCAGACCCCACTTGTAGGATTACACTGGGTATGTTGTTGTTGTTGTTGTTGTTGTTGTAGACCTAGTCAAAGCAAAACGCTACTTTCCCCTTCTTATCCTACTACTAGGGCAAGCAATATCACCATATCTGATGGTCCTAACAGGGCTTTTGATAAACAATCTGAAATGCATAAAAACAGATGCCTGTACAGTTGGCACTTAGCACCGAAAAAACATCCACATATGTCATGAAGCTGCACCAATTACAGCACACACTAACTTAAAATCCTGAATCCGCCTTAATCCGACAACATTTTGAAATATCAGAATACAAATCTACACTCTAAACTCGAGAAAACTATAAATCTTCACATAATAATACCAGACTAATACAAGCTAATGAACTACAGTTTCGGATACAAATAATACTTCTGAAAACTAAGGAACTAAAAAAGGATAACTTACAACATATATAATAACATACAACAAATAAAAAGGAAAAAAAAGTGAGCACTAATGTTTCCGATAACGGATAATTAAGTAACGGAAATGGAACTAACCTGACGGACGGAAAGATGACGGCGTTAGGTCGACGAAGAGTTTCGAGAAGCTTCTTCGTATCGTCTTGAGAAAAAGCTGCAGAGGTTTTTGAGTTGTATGTATGGAGGAAGGAGAGAAGGGGATTAGGGCAAATAAAAATGAAGCACCTATTTTCGTGAGGAGAAGGGTAAAAGTTATGTGTCTAATCCCAATTCAGGATTAAATTTCGTTTCATGCCCCTTTGTGTCCTTTTCCTTTTTTTTTTTTTTTTTTTTTTTTTTTTTTTTTAATTAGATTTTAACGCTAGCCTTCGCAACGTGACTCTGAATATTATCAGACTACTGACGGCCTATGCCCGTGCTGCGTACGAGCCCAACACTTTAGATTATAGTGCATCTATGTGTATATAGTTGTGTTTAGATAGTGATTATATATATATATATATCTATTATGTTCAAAACACGATTAATATAACATTGTAATTTGTGCTCCGTATGTAAAACTTTATTATATTAATGTTTACTACGAATACAAAATTGGCAAATTTATTAATATTTTTTAAAAGAGAAGACTTGTTTAAAAAGAAACTATTTTCCTCTCTTTGACATAAAACAATAGCAATATTTAAGATCGGGTTGATACTTTCAATTTTAATTCGATTAATTTAAAGGTGTAAAATATTTATTATTTTTTATCAAATTTTGATTTGGATAATTCTAATTCAAATTATTAAATTAATTTTACATGTTTAAAACGAAACAAAGTAGAAATTGATTTTCTATTTAAACGAAGAAATACTATTTTTTTAATTTTTGGTAAATATTCTCGGGGCAGCTCATTACTTGTCATGTTGTCTTTTGCATGATTTTGTAAGAAAATGTCGATTAGAATTATAATTTGACATTTACCTTATTCATTATTTGATCTCTATTTGATATTTTTTTTTTATGACATTAATCTCTTTTCACATTTATTAGAGTAAGAATAAAAATAAATAAAGTAAATATAAATATTTTAAGTATATTTATTTTACTAAGCATAACAAATAAATGACATGGCGGAATAGTAAAAAAAAAAAAAATATTGTATGGTTTGACTACTTAACCTTTTGAAGAAAAGCAATTTCATTTGCTCCCATTAATGGATTGATACGCACGTGGCAATGAATCCATCATTATTGACTTAATGAGATACTTTGGAAATTATATGAATATTATTTGATTTTTTAATATGGGGTGCACTTTTTTTTTTGGACATTATTAATTTGCACTATTTTTATGCATATATATATATATATACACACTATGTTCAAAACACGATTAATATAACATTGTAGTTTGTGCTCCGTATCTAAAACTTTATTATATTAGTGTTTGCTACGAATACAAAATCTACACTTTTTTTTAACATTATCTTTTTTTTAATATGGGGTTCACTTTTTTTTTTTTATATTGCTTGATTTTGTTAATATGGGGTCCACTTTTTTTTTCCCATAAGTTCGGAGATGGTGAGTTCCACTTTTTTTCCTTCCTTTTTTTGTTCTTTTTTTTTTTGTATTGCTCGGTGTTATTTAGTATGGGGCCCACACCCCCCTTTTTTTTTTAAGGGATAACGGAGGACGAAGCATGGGTCTAAACCCATGCTTTATATGGTTTCTTCTTTTTTTTATTTTTTTATTTTTTATATTTTTGGTGTTGTTTAGTATGGGGCCCACCCTTTTGGACATTATTAGTTTACTTTATTTTTATATATATAATATATATATATATATATATATATATATTCAAAACACGATTAATATAACATTGTAGTTTGTCTCGTATCTAAAACTTTATTATATTAGTGTTTGCTACGAATATAAAGTTTACACTTTTTTTTACATTGTTTGTTTTTTTAATATGGGATTCACTTTTTTTTTTATATTTCTTGATTTTGTTAATACGGGATCAAAACACGATTAATATAACATTGTATTTTGTGCTCCGTATCTAAAACTTTATTATATTAGTGTTTGCTACGAATACAAAGTTTACACTTTTTTTTTACATTGTTTGTTTTTTTAATATGGGATTCACTTTTTTTTTTTATATTTCTTGATTTTGTTAATACGGGATCCATTTTTTTTTTCCGTGAGTTTGGAGATGGTGGGTTCCACTTTTTTTACTTCTTTTTTTTTGTTTTTTTAATATTGGTTGGTGTTTTTTTTTTTTTTTTAATATTGGTTGGTATTTTTTTTTGTTAATATTGGTTGGTGTTAATATGGGGACCACCCTTTTTTTTTTTTTTTTTTTTTTTTTAAATGCTTACGGACGACAAAGCATGGGTTTTAACCCATGCTTCTATTTTTAAAAAAATAATGTGAATATCGGACACAAATGACAAGCCAAAAAAAAAAATCTATATAAAAAAGTGATTTACTTCTCCCTATTCAGATTTGAGAATTCTAACATCCAAATTTGAGATGAGTTTAATTATATTAAAATCATACTATTATATTTATGAGTCAAATATACCCCTTTACTTTAGTTTAATGGTTAAATATACCTTCCGTTAGTCAAAGTAGATAAATATATCCCTTTTGTTAGTCAAAGTAGCTAAATATACCCCTTCCATTAAGAAAGTAAACAAATATACCCCTCAGTTGACAAAATCCCCAATTCCACCATTAATTACCCGATTTAACTTAAAAAAACCTATGCCCGACCCGCAAATTAAATTCTTTCCACCCAAATATACCCACCACCACTACAACCGACCCAACACAACCACCACAACCACTTCTACCACCACCGCTACCACTAAATGTGTAAAAAGAATGTATAGAAAACTAGTCACAATAACGAAGAATGAATCTATCAACCCCAAATTGACGAAATCGAATTGCATGAAATTCTTCTGTACTATTCTCCTTTCTCTTTCTTTTACCTTTTTCTGTTTTTTCTTTAATCTTTTTATTTTGTACTTCCGAAAAACGTCAGGACTTCTTCTCATTTTTTCTTTAACTTTTCAATAACTAAGGTCTAAGGTGGATAAAAAAAGACAATGAAGGAAAAATAGTGGTAGAGAAGCTTACCATTGTTGCTGGAACTATTTAGGGGGTAAGGGGGAAGGGGGAGTGCTAAACAGTGGTGGCGGTGGTGGTGAAAGTGGTGGTGGTTGTTGTGTTGGGTCGGTTGTAGTGGTGGTGGGCATATTTGGGTGGAAAAAATTTAATTTGCGGGTCGGGCCGGCCGGACATGGGTTTTTAAAGTTAAATCGGGTAATTAATTGTGGAATTAGGGATTTTGTCAACTGAGGGGTATATTTGTTTACTTTCTTAACGGAAGGGGTATATTTATCTACTTTGACTAACGGAAGGGGTATATTTATCTACTTTGACTAACGGAGGGTATATTTAACCATTAAACTAAAGTAGAGGGGTATATTTGACCCTTCTCCCTCTATCTATTGTATTGAAGTAAATAAATCATGTGGATATTTGTCACATGATACAAAGTACAAACAGTCGAAATACCAAATGCCCAGTGTCAAAAATGACATTACCTCATCAAGTTTAAATTAAACGAAAAAATATCACATTAGGTGTTCAGTTTTCTCTATATTTATTGTATTGAAGTAAATAAATCATGTGGATATTTGTCACATGATACAAAGTACAAACAGTCGAAATACCAAATGCCCAGTGTCAAAAATGACATTACCTCATCAAGTTTAAATTAAACAAAAAAATATCACATTAGGTGTTCAGTTTTAGGAAATGCTTTGTAGATTTGTAATTGTCTTTTTCCTTTTTGTCTTCTACTCCATCTTTTAAATAAAAATTAAGGATGGTCAAAAAGATTTATACAGTGAATTTTTTTAAATATTTGATATATAATTTACAAAATGACCAGTGTTAATGTGCCGAGTAACCTATCATAAATCAAGCTAGAAATTTTGACCTTCAAATATGATTCCAAGGAGCATCAACGATGTTTTAAAAGATCTTAAGTAGTCAAGTAATGAATGATCGAGGAGAACATGGGTAATCTTTTTGATGATCTCAAGAAGTGAAATTTTATGTCAAAAAAATGAGAAATACCAAGGGAAGAAGTTGTGCTATATGTACATGCCAGCTTGACCACGTAGAAGAGCCAGCATGTTGCGCTATTTGAGCGTTATTTGTTTGCGGTCAACTTAATCACCTATGAGCTCCAGGATGTTGCACGATATAACCGCATTTTTTACTATGGTCACGTGACTGTGTTTCGAAAAGGAAAAAAAAAGTATTTACTTTTGAGTTTTATTCCTCGAAAAATAAGTTTGATTTTTTTTTTCTTTTCTACTTTGCCCCTTGAGTATCATAAATAGCCTAGGTTTATTCACTAGAGGAAGTGTTACTTTTAATTGTTGGGAGAGCCTTTTATACGCTTGTGAAGATTGAAAACTTGAGGTTCTCATGAAACTGCATGAATTGTCAGTTTGTAGCCTTGTAGTAACAGTATCGGCTCCTTTGGTAAAGGGGCAATTCGCACGATTGCCCCTATTTTGGGTGGCCTTTAATTTTGCCCATCAAATTGAAAATCTTTAATTTTTGCCCTAGCTTAAAAAAGTGACTGATAACGTAGCTAGATTCATGACTAACGTCTTGAATAAAAATACAGTTGTCTCACAACATGTACCTAAAGCTTTAATATTATCTGGCCTGGGTATGCTCTCTCTGCCCAATCTCGAGGGCCAAAAAGCAGAGAATAACATCCTATGGGGAGGATGCTAGATCAATGACAATGTAATCACTTTGTTGCGTTAGGTGGAACAAAAAAATTGCTTCATGGAAGATACTTAACAAAGAAACTTAGAAATATTTAAAAAAAAAAAATCGATATCAAGTTAGATATATTTGACAAATTAAATTTGGCTATATTGGTTCTGATAAATATATGCACTATTAAGAATTTGTTAACATTTGTTCTGGTAAATATATACACTTTTAAGAATTCAGCAATATTGGTTTTAGTAAATTGGACTTGAGTGTTTTTTTATATAAAATGGGGGTCACGTTCTATTCACGTGCATCTTTTGTTACTTTTATCGTTAATTCTCATATGTGAAGTTAACTTTAGACTAAAATTATAATTTATGAATGTGTTAAAAAAAATTGTGCTCATATTAACATCTTGTTCCTTTTAATTATCGTAAACATTGTGTCTCTTTTTAACAGTTAGGTCACCTGATAGATAATGAAGACATGCAGCTATGGAAAAAGCTGGCATACTCACCAGTTTTGGTGATTAATGTAGTCGTGCAAATTTTCCAGCGAGTCTTAGGCGTAGACTCCGTCATATTTTTTGGGGCTATGTTCTTACAGTCGGGTATACCTATCACGCCGCATTTCTAACTTCATTTCTTGTTGGTGCAATTCGGACCGGAGTGACTGGACTTACATTCTTGAGCTATACTTTCTTCGGGCGACGAAGAACTTTTTTTTTTTTTTTTGCATGTGCATGCGTGCTTCTCCCCCAGGTATTTATTGATTTCTTTTCTTTGTCAGTTTTTGATTCTTTCTTTGTCAAAGTAATTTAATCTGTCAAATATATCTAACTTGATATCAATTTTTTTAAAAATATTTCTAAGTTTCTTTGTTAAGAATCTTCCATGAAGCAATTTCTCTGTTCCACCTAACGCAACAAAGTGATTACCCTGTCATTGATCTAGCATCCTCCTCATAGGATGTTATTCTTTGCTTTTTGGCCCTCGAGAGTGGACAGAGATAGCATACCCAAGCGATATTAAATCTTTAGGTACATGTTGTGAGACAACTGTATTTTCATTCAAGACACTAGTCATGAATCTAGCTACGTTATCGATTTGGTGTGCCCGGAAAGCATGGGTATTTGTTCTCCTTGCTGCTGTGATTCTCTTTGTAGGATGCATAATATACAAGTTCATACCTGAGATAGGAAAGAAGAAAAGGCGAGTTAGCAGAAGCAGAGATCTGGAAGTTGCATTGGTTTTGGAAGAGGTTACTTCCAAAAGATGATAGTGCGGATGGAGTATAGTAGGCCTTACGTACTTCTAGTTTCTACTTTGTTGGAATACACTGTTAAAATTTGGAAATATTGGCTCTGGAAAATGTAGCACTCTTAAGAAATTGGCAATATTGGTTCTTATAAATATATCCACTATTAAGAATTTGTCAATATTTGTTCTGGTATACATTGTTAATAATTTGGCACTATTAGTTCTGGTAAATTGGACTTGAATATTTTATTACAAAATAGGGGTCACGTGCATCTTGTTACTTTTATCTTTAAGTTTAATAAATAAAGTTAACTTTAGACTAAACTTATAATTTATGAATGTGTTAGAAATTTCTGTGCTCATATTAACATCTTACTATTTTAATTTTTGTGAACAGTGTGCCTTTCTTCAACAGTTGGCTCACCTGATAGATAATGAAGGTAGGGAGCCTCAGAAGAAGCTGCTACACTCGCCAGTTTTGGTGATTAATGTAGGTGCACAAAATTTTCAGCCAGTTTATGCTTAGAATACGTCATATTTTTTGGGCCCATGTTCTTATAGTCTAGCGAGTATACCTATCACGTCACATTTCTAGATTGTTCCTTGCTGGCACAAAGAACGAATTTACTTGAGATACACTTCCTTTAGGCAACGAAGAACTTTACTTTTGGAAAGTGCATGCATGCTTCTCCACGAGGTATTTATTCACTTCTTTTCTTTGTAAGTTTCCTTCTTTCTTTGTCAAAGTAGTGAGTTTGTCAAATATATCTAATATGATATCGACTTCTTTAAAATTTCTAGGTTTCTTTGTTTGGTATCTTCCATTGAGCAAATCCTTTGTTCCACCTAAGGCAATAAAATGATTACATTGTTATTGCATCTGCATCTTCCTTATAGGATGCTATTCTCTGCTTTCGACCCTCGCTATTGGATAGAGGCATCATTCCTGTTGACACCCAATTTTGACCCTTTTTTTCCAATTTATTTCTTCGGGCTTCTAAGTTGGTAATAAATTAAATACCTTATCTTTTACTATTTTTCCAATTACTATCGTTATTATTATTTTTGTTATTATTATAATTATTACCGGTACTACTATGACTAGCAGTTTTACTATTATTACCATTGTTACTATTACTATTACTATTACTATTGTTATTACTATTAGTATTAGTATTGTTGTTATTATTATTATTATATTATTATTATTATTATTATTATTACTACATATCCAATATGAAAGATAATTTATTTGATTTAATTAGAAGATCAAAAGAAACAATTTGAAAAAGGAATAGCCCATTATATTTCGGCCAATTAAAACTCATAAGTTAGCCCAACACATAGGTTAAGTCTAAATTGGATTGACCCAAATCTAACATTGTCAAATTTCTCTACAACCGCTCCTATTAGTGTCTTTTCTCTCTTTCCATAACCATTCTCAACAAAATTCCAAAGAGCTTTAATCCAAAAATCGGAAGAGGTCTCACAATTTCAGAAGAGGTCTCACAATTTCGAGCAAGACATGAAACATCTCGTGATGAAAGGTTAAATTCTAATTGGTGAGTTCAAACACGATTTCTTTATCATTTTTCTTTCGCCCCTTTTAGTACAAGAGCTTTAATTGACTCGTACTCTTCCTTCCTTTTCTAATCTTGTGATGTCCAAATTTATTGTTACATCTTGGAAATTTCGTGTCATTGCATTATGAGTAAACTAGCGCAAGACTAAAGTGCATATGAAGCCCTTATAAGGTTAAGGATGTTATCTAATAATTTTAAGTGTATACCTTAAGGTTCCAGAGTCACATGAAGCGACGAAAGTAAGTTTGTTGAAAGCTTGGAATTTGAGTCATGGTTTTGGGAAGTTTCGATATCATTTGGGTTATGCATTACTTAGAATTACCTTGAGGGGAAGCTATAAGGTCCCTTGGATGGTTAATGAAGTTTTATACAAGTGCTAAGAAGGTTCCATAAGGATTGGAGGTCAAACGAATCGAAAAGAACGTATTTTCACGAAACCGGACAAAATAGGGCCATATGCCGCCGCATACTCAGTATGTTGGACCGCATATGGGCAGAAAACTCCCTAAAATGGAAGCCCCCACTACCCAGCCTCCTCCCTAGGGAGGGGAGGGGAGATGCGGCCGCATCTCCACCATGCGACGCCCCATCTCCACCCCAAGTCGGTGAGGGGGTGCGAAGTTGCGACCTTTTTAAATTCTAAAAGACCCCATTTTCATTCCAACTCTCCATATTTATTTATCTATACTTTTAGAGGCTTCTCAAGAGTTCTTTAAGGTTCCATAACCCTCCACACCTTTCCATATCATCAAGAGAGAAGATCAACATCAAAACTCAAAGAAAATCCATGGAAGGTGGTTGTTCTTGCTTCTCTCCAAAGTTGTGGTAAACTTGGTCTTGGAAGGAGTTGAGGAAGGTGAAGTTCTTCTATAATTGTTACACCTCGAAAATTCTGTATGTGTTGCCTTGTGGATAGGCTAAGGTGAGCTTAAGGTAGTTACGAAATCCTTATGGGATTAAGGGAAGCATTAGATAGCTTAAAATGTATACTATCAGAGTTTGGAGTAATATGAATATATGAGCCTAAGTTCGTTGAAGGAAGTGAAATGTAAGTCGTGTTCGGAAGGTTTCCGCTACAATTGAGTTAATGTTTATTTAGGAATATCTTGAGGGGCTGCTATAGGGCCTATTATATGGTTAATGAAGTGTTATATAAGTGTCAAGAATGTTCCACGAGGATTGGAAGTCAAACGAGTCGACGAGAACGAAACTCGGATTTTTCCAATTGTACGGCCATTTGTACGGACCGTATAACGGCCCGTAGGTTTTGTCCAGAGAAGGGTGATCCCTGGTATGATTATACGGTCCAATTATACGGACCGTATAGATTGTACGGCCCGTATAATAGGCCGTATAATCGGGTCGGGTCAGATTTTATTTTATAAAGGGGAACGACCCTTACTCATTTTTCATTTCCCACATTTCATCCAAACTCTCCAAAGCTCCAAAACCCTTCTCTCAACATATTTCACTCAAACCCAAGAGATTATAAAGATCAAATAGCAAGAATCAAAGTGTTCATGTGTTAGAAGGCTTCCTAGGGTTAATAGGTTTCAAGAAAACTTAGACATTGTGGCTAGGGTTTTTGCAAAAGTTGATAGCTGCTCCAAAGCCTGTTTCTATGGGATAAAAAGGTTAGTTTCTATGCTTATTTCATGATTAATGAGAATGTTTGGTTGTAGCAAAACTTGGGTATAAGAAGAAAGTAGAAAATGAAGTCTAAATGTAGCTTTTATGATGTTTAGGAGTAGTAAATTGTATTGAGTCATGATTCTTAGTATGATATGGATATAATCATGTTATGGAAGGTAATAATGGTGACGAATAAGCATTATATGAAAATGTGCTAAAATGGGTGTAAAGTTATTAGCATAAGTTGATCATAAGGATGAATATTGAAGGCTTAATGTAATGTGATTACTTGATTATGATATTGTGAGTGTATTATGGATGTTTGGGGAGTTGTTTTGTGAAATGGTGGAAGTTGACGAAATAGGGGAAATGCTGCCCAATTTTCATTAGATCATGAATTATTCTAGTTTGAACTTAAGAGTATCATTAAGGCTTAACTATGGTGTGAACCCCTTCTAAATGTAGATTATTCAAGCTTCGACGGTGATCGTTAAATAGTTAAGAAGACAAAGAGGTATGTAAGGCTAGCCCTTCTTTCATTAAGGCATGGTTCCCTTGCTATATGCATCCTTTCATGAGCTCCATAATGTCTCCAAATGACTCTATCTCTAAGATTTCAAAAGCTTATGATCCTTGATACTTTCATGGTTCTATTGCATCCTTATATGATAGTTGATCCTCCAAGGATAGACGTAACGAAATTGATGATGGTAATGATGTTGATGATGCTTATAGGTTCCTATATATATATATATATATGTTTAAGTATGTATGACTATTATGTAACACCGAGCTTATATGGCCGGGTATGGTATCTATTGCGCGCACACCACTGCAGTTGGGTACGAATAACACTGAGCCTTGGTAGGGCCAGGTATGTATAATCACCGAGCCTTGTCATGGCCGGGTATGTGAAACACCGAACCTTCATGGTCGGGTATGCTACGAATATGAATATGGATATGATATGGATACAAGTATGAATATGAATACGAATACGAATATATATATATGTATGTATGTACATGAGTAAGCATTAGAAATGGAAGGTCCCTACGAAAGACATGTAAGTAGATATGATGAAGGCCACTGGAGGTACAAATGACTCTATTACCTCCTGATTCTCCCATCTTATCTTATTTCTCATGTTGTCTATTATGCTTCTACTATGATGTTGATTATGCTTTACATACTCAGTACATTATTTGTACTGACGTCCTTTTGTTTGTGGACGCTGCGTCATGCCGCAGTGGCCGGTGGGACGAGGGCTTGATCCTTAGCTTTCTTATTCGGGGACTACATAAAGGAGCTCCATTTCATCCGGAGCTACAGCTTTTGGTATTATTCTTTTGTGTACATATATATGGGCACGACGGGGTCCTGTCCCGCCTATATGATGTTACCTACTCTTCTTAGAGGCTCGTAGACAGTGGTGTATGGTTAGATGTCTGGTAGCCTTGTCGGCTCATATTTTGTAGATCATTTTGATAGCCTTGTCGGCTTGTGTATATGGATATGGGCATTATTATTGATAATGATATAAATGCGTTGATGCCCAACGATATTACCACTGTTGATGTATGTAAATTATGAGTAAGCCATGTAGCTCACTTAGATGTGAATGAAAATGTACGATAAGAGGTACCCGGGTAGGTTAGCATCGGGTACCCGTCATAGCCCTCTGGTTGGGTCGTGACAATAATAAGGTATGATCTTCCTATTATTTACATGATTAAGTTGATATAAAGGTTTAGTGACCCTTGGAAAGGAAAAGAATTAAAGTAGAGAAATCATAAATGTTGAAGTGAAGAAGATGACTTTAAGATGAACTTAAAAGGGGATTTTGGATAAGTTTGAGATTGTATTGAATACAACTTCTTGAATATGATATTGAGAATGTTGTTGTTGTTGTTTGGGAGTTGATTTGTAATTTGGTGGAAGTTGATAAAATAGGGGAAGTGCTGCCCAAATCCCTTTAGCCTTTTAGTTGCTCTAATTTGAACTTAAGCATGTTTTCAATGACTTGACCTTAGTATGGATTCCCTTGAATGTAGAGTTTGCGGGTCTTGAAGAAGAACGTTAAGTAGTTAAGAAGACGTAAAGGTATGTAAGGCTAACCCTTCTTTCTAAAGGCATGTTTTACTCGTTTTGAATCTATACGTGATATCCATGACATTCCTATTCTTATAAATGCCATAAGCTCAAAACCCTCGAGATTCTCTTGATATTGTTGGCAATGTTCCTTGTGATGGTAAGGATAGCGATTATGATGATGAGTGCAATTCTAGAGATGCCATCTAAGATATTCGCAATGTCCTATTTGTAGAAGTGCTAGAAGTTCATGACCTCCAATATTCTTGCAATACTTTGGCAAAAGATCCTCATAGTGTCGATGATAATAGTGATGATGATAATGATGACGATGATTCGATAATAGAAATTGGGGGTTTACCGACTTTATGTCACCCCGATAGGGTTGTAATGTTTCTCTTGGGTACTTATGCATGTTATAAATGTATGAGGCTATGTTGTGACACCGAGCCTATATGGCCGGATATGATATCTATTGCGTGCACACCTCTGCAGTTGGGTACGAATAACACCGAGCCTTGTGATGGCCAGGTATGGATAACATCGAGCCTTGTAATGGCCGGGTATGGATAACATCGAGCCTCGTGATGGCCGGGTATGCAGGGCACCAAACCTATATGGTCGGGTATGGTATCATTATGAGTATATGTATAAAATGTTTTCGTCAAAGGAAGGTTAAGTAAGCATAACAAATATCTTGCAAGGTATTAATGATTCGTTTATCTTATGTTATTCTTCATGCTTGTATCATGTTATTGTTCATGTCTTACATACTCAGTACATTATTCATACTGACGTCCTTTTGTTTGTGGCGCTGCGTTCATGCCCGAGTAGACGGAGGACGGACCGGACCGACAGGGTTGCTTCTTCAGTGATTGCATAGAGGTGCTCCATTTGATCCGGAGCTGACATAGTTGGTATTTTTCTTTTGATGTACATATATGGGCATGACGGGGTCCTGTCCCGTCTTTACGATATTATGTACTCTTCTTAGAGGCTCGTAGATAATTGTGTACAGTTAGGTATATCTCAGCCTTGTCGGCTCATATTGTGTATATTATTATGACAGCCTTGCCAGCTTATGTATATATATGGGCATAGTTGATGATGTTTATATAAAATGGTGCCTTAGCCCGATGGCAATTGTGTTATTGATGCATGTTAGTTATGAGATAGCTATGTGGCTCACCTAGATATGATTATGGGAGTATAATGATAGGTGATCGGCAGGTTAGCGCCGGGTGCCCGTCATGGCCCTCTGGTTGGGCTGTGACATTTATTTGCGCAATCTACCAAATAGTAGTCGTTGATAATTGTTCAATTTTTTGCCATCAAGTTATTTGAGAACGACTTTTCAAGTTTAATACCTCTTAGGAGCTTTCACTCATTTAATTCAAAATATTTGTGCCGTTCCTATTTTTGGGTCGCCGATTTGTCTTCGCGTACCCATGTATTTCAAGTTTTGGCATGTAAGTCGAGGGACAATCTCATGAGTCTCCCGTCCTTGACATTTTGCAACCCATCAATACGTAAATAAATTTTAAAAGCCATTCGCAACCCTTAGATAAATCGAGTTTTACTTTCGTGCGCTCGATCTATCCCAATTTTCTTATCAATTATCTTGATCCTAAGCTTGTCTACCACAAATCCAAAAAATCACCAAAATATGTCCAAGCCATGATCCGTCTTCGGCCTCTTTTAAAACATAGCCTACACAAGACTCGATCCGTTGATTTCTTCTCAGGTGTACATTTCTAAACGCTCCACTCTTATCCTTTAACACTTTCTTGTTCCACATTAATCATTCCCACTCTATCGTTACCAAATATTTCATTTTCCTTCCAAAGGTTGACTTGAGCTGAACACCAAAGACAACACAAATTCAAAGACGATGTGGCTGACCGAATCACTGTGATTGACCTAGTTAAAGATGAGTTTAACAGTGAAAAAGTAGAGGCATACCAAGACAAAATTGCTACGCTTGAGGCAAGAATGACAAAAAATGGAACAAAAAATTGACAACATTAAGTAAATGTGTTATAGCCCGTATTTCGTGCGCTCGGACATTTCGAAGAAGTCGTGGAATGTGGAAGGTAAGATCGTTTCCCAAAACTATTTTAATGCGCAGGTGTGTTGTTAATATTATTTAGGAACATTGTTGATACGGAATATTGAGAAAGGCTAAGGGCAAGAAGAGAAATTCGCAAATATGGCCGTGGAAATAATGTGGAAGGTTAGGGACAAAATGGTAATGTTTAGGAAAGTCGAGGGGCAAAATGGTCATTTCACGAGTAATCAAGAGATCTCTTGGAAAAGGCCATGTGGCCGAAAAAAAAGGGGAAAAGAGACAAGGAAAGGACTTAGTCATCTTGTGGAAAAATTTGAAGAAAATTCAAGAAAAGAAAAGAAAAGTCAAGAAAAAAGAAGAAAAATCTAGAGAGGGGGCATGTGCCCCTCACATGCATGCAACATGTATATATATATATATAAGAGGGGTGGTCATTTTTTTTTAACAAAGAAAGAAAGAGAGCAAAGAAAGAACAAAAAGGGAAAAGAGAAAAGAAGAAGAAAGCAAACGGCCGTGGAGAGAGAGAGAGAGTGGCCGAAACCAAATTTCCCTCAAAGTTGATCATAGAAAATTCTTTCCTTCAAGTTTTCCTACTAAGTGAAGGGCCCTCGTCGACGTGGAGTAGTTGTTGGAACAAGAAAACTAACCATTCTTTGCAAAGTGTTGTTCTAGCCGTGTAGAAAGATGGAGGAAAGAAGGTATGGTTCAATCTTCCTTACATGATTTATGGGTGTTATGCATGTTGAGATATGTGGAAATGGATGAAATTCATGATGTTGTGTATGTATGGATATTGGCCGAATATATAGGTTGTTTGTGTAGCAAAGATGAATTAATGTAATTTAGCGTTCTAGTGATGTTGTTGAGAATATTATGACGTAAAATGGATGTTTGATGACTCGTGTTGAATTTGTTGTATTGTGGGCTGTTTTGGAGGATTGAATTCATTTCATGTAGTGTGTTGCTTGTTGTGGTGATGCATAGAAAACATGGAAAATTCATGGAAAGTATGAATGTGTGTGTGGGCCGAATGGGATAGGTGATGGAAGGGTGTGATAAATTGATTTTACTTAGAATTGTAATTGTTATTTATGGTAGGTTCTATAATGTAAAATAAGAATTAAATGGCTTGGAGGATCGAAAGTTGGGCTAAGGTGATAGATTTTGAAAGAGGAAAATATGTTGTTGTTATTATTGGAATGTATTGAAATGAGTAAAAGTGCATGAAGACGTGTAAGGAGAGATTATGGAAGAAATAGGTGTTTTGGTAAGTTAGTGTCACTTAATGTAATTCGATATTCTAGTTGTTGTCGTTATGGATTATGTGACATTGAATGAAGAATGTGGTTGAAGTTAATGAATATGGATAATAATGAAATGTGTGGTTGTGGTTAAATTTGAAGGTTTCGGGTGAAGTAGTAGGTTGATTGATTCGACGGAATATTATGCGAATTGAATTGAATTGAATATTGAAGTGTTGCTAGAATAATTGTTGGTATTGTTCATAGTTTGGCCGGGTTGAATTCCCGGATTGTTGTTAATGGATAAATTGGGCCGAGCCATATTCTCGGGGGTGGTATATTTACAGAGGAGATGCTGTCGAAATTTCGGCAGACCATAAGTGAATGTACTTGGAAGGTTAAGACAAGTATATGTCGATGAATCTAACGATAGTGTCGATCTTCTTGAATGTAGACTAACAAGTTGGACGAATAAGCGTAGTTAGTAAGGCGCGGCGCAGGTATGTTAAGGCTCGTCCCTTTTCTTTCTATGGCACGAATCATACATTGCGACTTTATGAATGCTCCCATAACGTCCTTGTTTCCAAAGTTAGAAATTATGATTTCAAAGCATGATTTTCTTCTTAAAAGTTTATAAATGTTTTCAAAAATATTCATTTTTCTCCAAAATCCAAGTTTTACGTTTTTGATAGTTTTATGACTAAAACGACGACTATGGCTTTATGATGACAATGATGAAGCCCGATATGAAGAAACGTCTATGATGAACATGCCAAGGATATGTCTTTACCATAAATACGACGATATGAAATGTTAAGCTATTTTTGGATAATGACTATTTTAAAGGTTCTGTACTTCAAACGCTCATAACTTTCTTATGCTGAACCGGTTGACCGAAACTTGTTTTGCGTGCCCAAGTGATGACTGTATTATATTTCCTTGACGGTCTCACCTTATAATGCTCGTTCCTCCAAGGTGGGACACGATGATCCCGATTATTCCATAATGCGATCGGATGTTACCGACCTTATGTCGCTCCGATTGATACATGACTTTCCTTGGAATCTCATGCATATTGCTTATACGATAAATGTATATGATACGTGATATTGATGAATGTATATGTATATGGGGAAGGGCAACTGTTTCCACCTGATTCAGCTGGATTCCATCCCGGACGCGGGATGCCCGGACGCGGGATATGGGAGAGCCGGATACGGCGTCTGAATGTGCATTGTATGACATGTTAGGATACTGTGGGGAAGGGGGGAGGGAGAGCCGATGTATTCGGCGTCTGTACAGATGATTAAAGGATACTGTTTATCTGAAATGTTCTGTCTCTGCATATGTGAATAAGGAACACCGTTTTTCTGAAAAAGTCTAAGCATACATGGCAATTGCCAAGAAGGCATTCATATGTACAGGTTACTTCTATCCCATGACAAGTTCTAAATGTCTGCGACGTTATTATTCATACGTTGTATCCCTTTACTATGCTACTATTCATGCCTTACATACTCAGTACATTGCTCGTACTGACCCCTTTCTGGGGTGCGCTTCATGCGCGCGTGTGTACGCCCAAGCGAGTAGGAGCCATTATAGAAGATGACCCAGCAATGTTGGCAAGCTCCATTCGCCCGGAGAGTTCTTGAGTCGCCGTATATGTGCTATGATTTCTGTTCGAAGTTAGAGACTTTGCAGACATAGTCGTGGGTTCGGGAGTCAGTCTGTACTATGATACAAGTTTTGTACAGTTACATATTTTATTTGATTTAACAGCAACAAAGGAATTTTTCAGCAATCTTATTATGTATACTTGACGTAGAGATTCAAAAAATTTTAGTACATAGTAAGAGTCAGTGGGTTCGCTCGGCTCCGGTTACGGGGTCGGGTGCCCATCACACCCTAGTAAGATCGGGGTGTGACAAAATGATAGCTGACCTTAAGAACTCATCCACTGAAAACTCAGAGGTCGACAGCCTTATGAACTCATCCGATGAAAACTTAGAAGATTATGACCTTGAGAACTCATCCAATGAAGACTTAGAGGAATACTCTCCTATTTGCAGAACCGCACCTGCCAGATTTGAATGTAATGCTCAGCACGTCCCAAATATGCTTCCACTTTCACTGAAAGAGGCATTCAACAGTTTGAGGGAGGCAATCAAGAATGGAGAAAACGGTGGAAGACGTTTCATTATCGAGACCAATCAGATTTCCTTCACAAATGAGCATTCTTTACAACCTGAGGCAGATTTAGTTGAGATGGAAAATGAAAATGAAAATGATAACACTCATGACCTCATTAATCCTAGGGGATAGGTAATCCTCAAATCCACCTGAAGGCATATCTTGACTAGTTAACAGGTATAGGGCAAGGAAATGAACTTCAGATGAGGCTTTTTATTAGGATGCCTACTGGGCCAGCTTTGATATGCAAAGTAAGACACGTGGAAATGGTTTTTTTGGGGTGATCTAGTTAAAGATTTCGTCAAGAAATATGAGTACTCCAGCAAAACCTCTGAAAGATGCAGTTTGTTGAAAAGAAAATCTACAGAATCTCATGAGAGTCCGAAAGCAAAAGAACCTCAGAAGAGTAACAGAATTAACCTTGGGGCATGATAAGGTAAATTGTTGATTGGTTGAGGCGCAGTCCAAGAACAAAGGGCAAGCAATCGTTAATGAACTACAAAATGCTCCCCCTCTAGTGCCTGAAACAAGAAATTTCCGAACTTTCACCCTTTCAGTGAATCGCTCTCAATATATTTGAAAGGTTGAGATCACCCAGAATCTTGCAACCAAAGCCTAGCAAAATCCCTTCTCATTCTTTTAACCCAGCCAAACAATACGCCTTTCATTCAGGCATGTTAGATCACACAACCGACGAGTGCCATTATTTGAAAGAAGAGATCCAAGAACTGTTGGATAATGGTAGAGTCATTCAGAGATCGATGGCTCACCCTCAGTTTGTTTGGTATCGACATCCATCCATCATGCCAATGCCATGTCACAATCAGGCAATTTATCAGTCAAGTTCCTCCCCACGACCAAGTAACTACTGGACCAAGGTTATTGCACCAAATTTATCCTCCCCCCCGCATGCTGCAAGCACTTATGACTAGCCGGACAGAACACCAAAAATTGTTTCATTAAGAAAGACCGCTAGGAACATGGTGCGACTTGTTCAGAAGAATGATATTAGTTCTGATAAATGTATACACTGTTAAGAATTTGTTGATATTGGTTCTGATAAATGTATACACTGTTAAGAATTTGGCAATATTGGTTCTGGTAAATTTGGCTTATATATTTTTTACAAAATGAGAGTCACGTGGATCTTTTTACTTTTATCTACAATTTTCATATGTAAAGTTAATTTTGAACTAAACTTATAACTTATGAAGGTGTTAGATATTTCTGTGCTCATATTAACAGCTTGCTCCTTCTAATTATCGTTATTACATATCCCTTCTACTGTATTGAGTTTGGGCATAGTTGCCCCTCAACCTTGGACAGGGCTAGTATTGCTATGCCAAAAAAGGGCTAAGGCGACCGCCTCTGGCTGAACTCTTGCCCAAAATTCATTAAAAAAAAAATCATGACTTTTATTTGTATTCTTTTGGTTATTTTTTCAGTTCAACCTGTCTTCATCGATATTATCAATTCAATACCACACTCCCAATATTTTTCTGACATTGTGTGAGCTCAAATATATTTTGAGGATTATTTAAACACTCCCAAAACTTGAAATTAAGCCGAATTGAACAATGAGAATCTATGGGACTTTACACTAACTAAACAAAAAAAAAAATTATGCCTCACAAAAATATTTATATGCTTTATTATTTGAACATTTGTTATGAATAGACTTGGGTTATCACAATATCATTTATGAGCAGACTTGATCAATCTCACGATGATGAGATTAAATATGTAGATAATCACTCTTATTTCATTTAGCCAATAGGGATG
Organism: Lycium ferocissimum; assembly: GCF_029784015.1. Lineage (NCBI taxonomy): Eukaryota > Viridiplantae > Streptophyta > Magnoliopsida > Solanales > Solanaceae > Lycium > Lycium ferocissimum. The sequence continues at coordinate 16,538,275 of NC_081342.1, read as the reverse complement.
AACAATATCAATCAATTAAAAACCCCTAGTTCCATCTGTTTATGATTACATGTAGTAGCTATCCTCAGATATATATACTGTCACGAAATCCACGTGATTGACACCTAACATGCTACCTGACTCTAGCGGACCAAATCCATATAAGAACCCCCCTCTTATATGCCCCCTACATGCATGCGAAAGCCTTTTCAAAATACAATCATTTTAAATACTCCTTCTGTTTCATTTTGTTGTCTGGTTTTGACTTGGCTAGGAATTTATGAAAGTAAAAAAGATTTTTGAATCTTCTCGTCTTAAACTAAACATATATAGAATGTATCAAAATGCCCTTTAATCTTGTGGTCTTAAACATGGCATTTGAAAAGTTGGAATTAAAGAGTTGAAAAAAAAAAGACATTCTTTTTGAAACGGACAAAATAGGAAAGTAAGACAGACAAATTGACACGGAAGAAGTAATTAAAACCATGCATGAACACACCTTTAGATCAACACTTATCGATAGATGAGAATAAATAAGGTAGCAATGTTTCATCCATGCGTGTCATATTAGTAACCATAGATTACAACCAGATTTGACCCTCAGCACCATAGATTACAACCCGAATACTCTCAGCAAAAAATTACAGCGTATATATAGGGTAGATTTCTGTGTTTATGTACATATATTAACTTTTAAATACCCTGAACAAATGCAAAAGGTTAGTTCAAGCGGTTTAGGTTGTTCAAAATTTTGTCTAGCATCCTGGGTATGATTCCCATCACAACATTATTTTTTATATTTAGCTTTTTTTTTTTTGAACCCCTTGAATGAAAATCCTAGATCCGCCACTTAATACAACCCCAAAGAATAACTATCGTCTATGGAACCTCTATGAGACAAAATGAATAGCCAATTGTTATAGGCCAAGTGACTAAAATAGTTAAAGTAAATGTCTTTTCATGATTACAAGTGCGGAGTCTTACCAAAAGTATGGACATGAGATGTAGAGCTGTCCTATCCACGAGGCTTTTGTTTCTTCGTACCCGTCCTTAAAACAGAAAATGAAATTGGCCGAATGACCTAATTAAGCTTCACATACCTTATATATTTCATAAACCACACAAATATCATGATATATTTAGTTGTCATTTGGTCCAAGCACCTTATATATTCCATAAACAATACAAATATCATGATATATTTAAAAAGCTAGTGTCATTTGGCCGGGCCTAAACCAACATTAAAATTTTAATTTAGAGATATTTTTTAAATTTTTTCTGCTCTTGCTTCTTTATTTTGTAACATTAATTTGATACTTTAAAAAGACTTCTAAAATTTCAAAGTACAAAAAGGTATATGAAAGTTAGAAAATATTTTTCTTAGTTGTATTAGATTCTTTAAAAAAAAAAATTCAAACAATAGAAAGCTCTTTTAATTTATATTTTACATAAATCTTTTGAGATTAATGTTACACCTTGGAAAATTTCGCGTTATCAAGACTGTGGACGGCTTAGTATGAGCTCAGGGGAGATCTTTTGCCCGATTTTCGGCAGAATATAGAGTAGTTTGATTTGAAATTTGGAACAAGTGTGCAATAAAGAGTCTAACGTTAGTGTGAATCCTTTTAAGTGTAGGCTTACGAGCTTGGACGAATAAGCGTAGCTAATAAGAGGTAAGAAGCGGTATGTAAAACTTACCCTTTCTTTCTTTTGGCATGTCTTAGATGTAAGTAAGATATGATACGAGCCTTGGGGTAACTCTATTCATAAGATCCGAGCATGTCTACGATTCTTATTCACTTCTTGATGTTAGCATTCCTACTATAGTCGAGCTATGGTCCTTGTGTCCTTTGTATGATTGGATAGTAAATGTTGCATAAAGAGTTTTGTTCCTAAAGGATTCTATGTCGAATAAGGTCCTTAACTTTCATAAATGGGCTCGGATCGCTTTGATACGTTCGTAGAGGGTCCTATAACGAATTATGTCCGTAACTTTCACAAGCGGGCTCGGATTGGTTTGAAACATGTCTAGGATCTCCGAGACCTTCCTTATATAGTCCTAATGACATTTTGAAAGAACTTAACGCGACTATCGTCTTAACCCTCGAGCGTTGATTACTTACTTACCTATCGAGTCACAAAACATGATTTATATGCATATGATTACTCATTACTCTGTTTGTGCATTCTGTTGTTGCATCTTTCACCGAGTCCCTCGTTGGGGGCCGGGACACGTTATACGTGATACGAAGTATCTTTGTGATACGAAGTATCTTTGTGTCTTTGGAGTATCTTTGTGTTACGGAGTATTTGTGTTCACGGGTATGATGTGTTACGAGTATGTCGCGTGTTGGAGTATCTTTTGTGTTACGGAGTATCTTTCGTAATCCTGAGTATGATGTGTTACGGAGTATGCTGTGTTCTGGAGCATGATGTGTTACGGAGTATGCTATGTTCTGGAGTATGATGTGCTATGGCGCCAATGACGGTGTGGCGACCATGTTCACCGAGCCCTATAATGGGCCGGATATGTTTTCTACTATTAATATGCATGATTTGTATTTCAAGAGTAAGCATTTTGGCATTCTGGTTATTATACTTGTTTTCTGTACTTCTTATGCATGATTTGTATTTCAAATGCAAGCATTTTGGTATTCTGGTTATTATGCTCACTTTACGTACTCCTTACTGGGTTATGACCCGTTTTTCGTATTTCATGCTTTGCATACTCAGTACATATTTCGTACTGACCCCCTTTCTTCGGGGGCTGCGTTTCATGCCACGCAGGTGTATACAGATGAGTAGAGGATATTAGTAGAAGATGTTCCAGCTGGATTGGCGAGCTCCATTTCCTTCCGGAGTACTGCCGAGTCAGAGTATCGACGTTATGGTATCTTGGTTTATGTTAGAGACTTTGCAGACAGAGTCACGTATATAACATGTCAGTCTTGTAAGCGGCTCTGTAAGCCGATGTATCATTATGCATTCATTTCATGATTTAAGAGTCCAGTAAGATTATGAGTATCACGAGGATCAGCGGGTTCGCTCGGCCCTAAGTAAGGGTCGGGTGCCCATCATGCCCCATCAAAAGTTGGGGTGTGACAATTAAAGTCTCTGATGATCCAAATTTAGTTTTTCAAATGTTATATTAATTTCATTTGATACTTCGAATTGAACCCATATTGGCTAACTTATTTTTTACCAAAAGATATTACAGTATTAGATAAGTTTAAATGTTAAAAGTGTGCGCCTGTAAAATTTGATTAATTATTATTGTACTTCGAAGTTCATTTTTTGATTGAAACGAAAGGACTATAATTTACATTTTAAAAGTATTTAACATCAATATAAGTTTTTATGTATTTATTACTCTAATTTTAAACTCAATTCTACCTTAAGTGAAATCTTTGTTAATTACTTATTTTGCCAGCATGCACGACACAAAATTACAGGAGAAAATTGTCACGACCCAACCTGAGGGCCGCGACGAGCACCCGGTGCTATCCCACTCGGGCACCCCTTAACACACTTTACATCATATTCTAGGTGAGCCACATAATTATATCATACTTTTCATTCATCATCATTCTAATCTCGTCGGGCAACAACATATCTATATCGTCAATAACATCTAGGCCCATATGAATGCACATGCGCCGACAAGGCGATCAAAACAACATCCCAAAATATAGGCCGACAAGGCCGAACATATCTAACCATATACACAATGTCTACGAGCCTCTAAGAAGGGTACATCATATCATAACATATGGGCGGACAGACCCCGCCGTGCCCATAAATATGTACACAAAAGAATCTATATAAAAACCGTAGCTCCGAAACGCCGAGCTCGCCTATGTAGTCCCCGAGATAGTACAAACATGGATCAAGTCTGCCTCCCTATCCACCGCGAGCATACGACGCAATATTCACAAACAAAGGACGCGCAAGACGGGGCACGTGTACCGAGATGTAAAGCATGATCAATACCAATATGGAAGCATAATAGATAACATATGAAATATCACAAGATGGGAGACAATGGCATCATCATTATAGCACTTACCTGCTTTCCATAGGGACGTTCCATTTCTATTGCTTACTCGCGTACATACATTCGTATCCTTGCTCATTTACCTTTCGTATCTAATTTCATATTCGTATTCATATCTCCTTTCATACTCATGCTCATATCACATATATTCGTATATTCATAGCCCTTACTTGGCACTTACATAGCCTTAACATATTCGTACTCCTACCGATGTCACATACATAGCATAATCGTACTCATATGATGTTATATACGTAGCATAATCGTACCTTATATAGATGTTATATACATAGCTTATTCGTACTCGTGTGTAGATGTCATACGCATAGCATTTATATAAGATACCCGACCACGAAGGTTCGGTGTTTCACGTACGCCCTACAAGGCTCGGTTGTTATTCGTACCCAACCCGCAGTGCGCGCGCGTGTCGTTTTATATAGATATACATATTCATTATATTCTACGCGGCCATATAAGCTCGGTGTTCACAATAGCCTCTCATGGGCACACATACATATAAGCTCATATCTATCCTTAGCCTTTTTACTATCGTCGTTCATTACCTTCTATCCTTAGAGTATTACTCGTCATATAAGGAGCTTAGTACAATCGTATCATTTGAGCATCATAAGCTTGATAACTTCTAGAGATAGAATCATTAGAGAGTATCATGAACTCATAGGAAGATGAACATTTGGCCAAAGAACCATGCCTTATGAAAGAAGGGTTAGCCTTACATACCTTTCCGTGCAACTATTCTATCACTTGTACGTTCTTCTTCAAGGATCACGTTCTACTTTCATTTAGTGCGTACTCACATTAGATAATGGATAGCTTTAGCATTCATGACTAATTCTAGAGAAAATCGGACAACATCTCCTTTATTTACACGACTTCCTCCATATCATATATCAACTCCCAAACATGAACAATAACATTCATAATATCATCACAATAGCCTTTAATCAACCACATTACTCTTACTTCACACTTTACTTCAATTATCCACATTCATAGTCATAACTCGACAACACGTTTATTCACATACAATGTCGATTTCCATACTTTCCATACCATTTATAACATGATCATATTTATGATGTATCAAGAATCATAACTCATTCCAACATCTATTCAAAAGTGGCACTATTGCACATTTATGACCCATTTCTTATATCCTTTTGCAATCCAAGTGTTTCAACTTCCAAATACTTTAAACAACATGGAAACATCATAAAACTTACCTTGAAAGGTGTAGGAATGAACCTCGGGTGCAAATACCCCACTTGAGCAAAACCCTAGCTTTTCCTTCACTTGGATTCTTGCCTTGAATGAACTTTAATGGGTTTCTTATACTTGATTCACTTGGTTTGATGAAGTTGAACACTAATTCTCTTGAAAACTTGTGGGAGAAATGTGGAGAGATGTTTTAGAGAGAAGGGAGTGAAATGGAAATGAAATGAAATAAAACTTGGATCCCTTATTAAATACACAAATCTCGTCCCGACTGAATATATACGGACCAACATACGGTCCGTATAATTTTCACGGCCGTATGTCCGGACCGTATATTTGGCCCCGTGGGCAGCCGAGGCATGCCATTCTGGTCGAACCTACGGCCGGACATACGGTCCGTATCTTTTATACGGCCGCATGTCGGCCGTATAATGCCGGTGGTTCCGATCCGGTTCTCGCCGACTCGTTTGATCTCCAATCCTTATGGAACCTTCTTGGCACTTGTCTAACACCTCAATACCAATCTAAGGGACGTTATAATTCTTCTTCATAATATCTTTAAGTCACCATTAACTCGTTACTCATACATTCCTTCCGATACTTATCGTAAGCCTTGCCTTCTCTTGGCAATCTTTCTCTTCTAACATCGAATGTCTTTGAAATCTTATTTAAGGTCGTCAAAAGCTACTTCTTACTTATCGAGACATCATATACTTCGTACTCTTCATTAGCCTATTTACTATGCATCAACGGAAAATTTTTCCGAGGTGTAACAAAAATAAAACAACTTTACTTCTAACCAGACGAATAAAAATTGAAAATAACAAATGATAATTAGTCAACAACATCAACAAATACTAAATAGTATTATAAGAATAATATTTTAATTCAATTATTAAGCCTACATTAAGATAGAATTTGAATGACAGGATAATTCTTTACGTTTCTATAATAAATTCTTAAGGAAAAATATATTTTAAAACAAAGTTTAATAATGTTTCCTCAAAAGACTCAAATATATATGAGTATGCTTTGTGAGGTCCACTATAATCTTTTCCATACATCATTTTTGTGGGGTCCACTATAATCTTTTCCATGACATAATTATTTTTAGTGGCATAAAAAAATGTCCCTAAAATTCTCAAAATTTACCAAAATGTTTGAGGATTCACAAAGTCATAAAAACTTCAATTAGGGGTAAAGAGATAAAATAAATTCATTTGAGGACTACAAAAAGTTGGTATTATCAAAATCCATGTGGAGTGGTCTCAAAAAAATGAATGAGTGCAAAAAATGAAAAAATGCAAGGAAAAATCAATAAGAGAAGTCACATGTAAGCATCTTATTAGTGTTGTGAGGATGTGAGAACCACAAAAACTCACTATCCTCACTTATATATAGTAGTAAAATTACAAGTTGAAGTTTTATTTTTTTGTTTAAATTAATTTCTTAACATCTGTGTGCCATGGCTGAGGGAGTCTTTAAAGTGGTACTCCTTCTTTATCAAATTATTTATCGCTTTTTGTTTACATGCTCTTAAGAAATATTCATTAAGAGGGATATTTTACTAATTTTATCCTTATTTATGTGTATGTTATAATAATCTCTCCATTAAATATTTACTTTATTTATGTGTCATCTCCATTAATTACAATATTCCATTAAGGGTAAAATGGTGAAAAATAATTAATTGTTCCTCGAACTCCTAAAACAACAAACAATTTGAGATAACTATTTTCAATAAACACAACAGATAATTTGAGACTGGGAGGACCATTTTAACATGTTAACAAGCCAGAAGGAATAAAGATCCTGTTTGGATTGGCTTATTTTAGGTGCTTTTAAGCACTTTTGTGGTGTTTAAGTAAAATAAAAAAATATTTTTAAGTACTTATTTTTTAGTAAAACAACAAAAATAAGCTAAAATTCCTGATCAAAAGCCATAAGTCCATCTAAACGGGCTCGAAATCCAGTTAAAATAAGTAGCCCGGGATAGGCCTTAGGGAGGGGGGGGGGGTCGTAACCTATAAATGTTGGAGAGGATGACTCGAAAAGAACAGGGCAATTCGCAGAATTGCCCTTCTTTTGGGGTGGTCTTTAAATTTTGCCTCTTATATTTGAAATCTTTAAATTTTTAAGCCTAAGAAAAAACCCATGGGTTTGTGTTCAACCCCCTTTTGATCAAATAAAATTTTAAAAAAAAATCGCAAGCGAGCTAATTTAAATTTATTTATGCCCCCACCGATAGCATGAAGGAATTACCAAAAGTTAGTTCTGACGACATACTTATGCCTCGCGGCGACAATAAGTATGCGGGTCCGATAATTTTGATAATTCTTCACAAGTTTATCCGGTCCAGACAAAAGTTTCATTAAAAGTATGTACGTAAGATAAACTTGTTAAAGCAGAATTACCAAAGTTATCTCGAACCCGCATACTTATGCGCTAATCTGCCCATAAGGCACGAGTATGTCGGATCCGTATAAATTTGGTAATTTCTTAACAAGTGATGCTGGTCCAAGCATACACGCGACTCAAACCTTGCCTTGTATTTTTTTTTTTTTTAATTTATGCTTGAGCGTATATTCGAACCTCGTGAACCTTATGATTTTATTAACGCCGTAGTTACTGATCGAAGGATAAAAATTAAAGATCAATAATATAAAGGCATAATTTAAAGACCAAAATATGAGGAGCAAAATTTAAAAGACCACCCAAAAGAAGGGCAATCCGCGCAAAAAAATGAAAACAACAGTTGACGTTGTCATTCATCGTCCACTCTCTTTCCTTTTCCCACAAACATTCTACCAAAACACAAAGACACGCAATACAATTGATTCCCACCAACAAAGATTCATCTCCCAACAATTGGGTATTCTAAAAAACTGATTTTTATAGAGATCCACTCACCTAAATCTTAGAATTGTGAAGAAAAAGGTGGTTGTGTTGTTGGGGGTGCAATATGTTTGGATGCAAATGTTTTCGTTGGAGCAAAATTTCAGATCTTTATTCCAGAGAACCTGATACATTTACTCTCCCTGCACCAATCCCACAATGGCCTCAAGGTATGGGAATTAATTTATTGTAATTATCTTGTTGATCTTTCTTTTGTCTGTCAATTGTCATTTATTAGATTTTTGTCGCGAAATAGTTACTTTAATCAGTCAATCAACTGCCCCTCAATATTATTAGTTGCTTGGCCGACATAAACTCTATGTATCCAAGCTCATTGTTAGGTTGTTTTTATGCTAGCACTTTGAGTTTATGGGTTCTGAATTCTAGAAAATATAGCTTACTGGGTTCTTGATAAATTATTTATATATATTTTGTGAATTTTTAAATACAAATACAGGGTTTGAGCCAAAACTACTGAGTTTTGCCGAACCCGTTGGCAAAGCTCTAGCTCTGGCCCTGGAAGGAGTAACTTGGGTAATTAATTACACATTAGATTTAAGATGTGGGGTTGTCTTTTTTATGTATCCATTGTTTCCTATAATTGTTATGTCTACCTTTGCATTGAAAAGAAGGAAAGAAAGGAACATCTTTTTCTTCATTACTACTCTGGCGTGTCTCATTTTGTGCTCAGTGTGATTGAGATTGAAATGCTTCTATATTCCAGCAAACTGGAAATTACACATCCATCCCAGAGGGGCCTATAGTGTGTCTTAGGTTCTTTGTATGTTTATCTCAGCTTGATTTAATTGAGGTTCAGTATTCCATGAGGTTCATGTTTCTAATGTGGTTTGGTGACTGACAGTGATCAACTTTAAAGTTAAAAATGATTAGTGTACTGCTCTGTTGAAGAATAATGTATACCTTCTAAAAAAAAGGAGAAGAATGTATACTACTGTTTTTGGTGAAATCCGCATGAGGTGGTCACAACTTTTGATTCTTTAGCGCTGTAAAGAAAAGATTCTAAACTTTGTTGTAGTTTCCAAGCTTGTTATTGAGTATGAGATATTCTTAACTGGTAGTTTCTTTTTTACCACTCTTTCGTGCTTCTAAATTCTATTTTCCCTTTCTTACAAAGGCTCTACAAGTTTTAATACCTAGAGCTGTCAATGAAGTACACTAGTCTTGGAAGGTGCTACTGTAGTCTTTTGATTGATAGGCACAGAGATAATGAGTAGGAAAATGAAAGCTTCCAGATGTTGTTTCTCTATGTTACTCGGACTCTTCACTTTCGGTGCCGCACCTGTGTCGACATGACATGGGTTTGGTGTGGGATCTGTACCCGATCTGGTCAACCGATTTTGATCAGTAAAATCTTAAGTTCTACTTGTTTCAAGATTTATCTAATGCACTTAGTTTTCCTTCATAATTAGCTTCCGCATATTAAAATAGGATGTTGTTTTCTGACAAATTCTTGTTCAGTTTATTAAGTTTCGCTTCAATTTCCCTCTCTAACCATATTCTCTATGTTATACTTTCATTCTTATCTCTCAAGATGTGCTTTTCCATTTGAAGAAGACTTACAAAAACTCTGCAGACTGATTATTCTTAAGAGTTTGGATATGTTTTTTTCGGATGGTTTAGGATTTTTCGTTGTTATTTGAGACCAAAGCTAATTATTTCTCGTCTTAAATGGGTTTTTGTTCAGCTTAAATTTTCACTGTGATAAAATCTCTTTTTGCGGTTAAATGCAAGAATTCTTGTATTCACTTTCTTTCTTTTCCTTGGAAAAGATATTGTATATGTTCTTGGACGTGCATTAGTTTTCAGAGTCACATGATGTGATGTGTCTGTTTATGGGTCGTCGAATCAGCACTGTACCCCAATAGACTGTTAGAATCATGCCAGCGGATTGCATACAAACCTATTTATTTTCCTTTCCTTGAAAAAGCAATTAAGAGAAGAACACCTCTAATGCTAGTTTTTTTCCCCGCTTTCTACCACTGTCTTAAAACGTTCAGGTACAGGGTTTGCTAGTGGAACAATTAAACTAGGGGAATTGGAGGTTAAAAAAATCAGCAAGTTTGAGTTTGTCTGGGCTTGTAATCTGTCACAAGATCGGAATCAGGGTGTTAGCTTTTATAAGCCAAGGGGGGTGCCTGATGGATTTTTCAGCCTTGGCCACTACTGCCAATCTAACAACAAGCCTCTACGAGGGTTTGTGCTTGTTGCTCGGGAAGTGGCTAAACCTGAGCCAGGTGATCATTGCAATGGAAATCCTTGTTTGCCTGCGCTTCAGAATCCCCTTGATTACACGTTAGTCTGGAGTTCTAATGATGGAATTGAAGAAAATTTCGATGGATCTGGTTACTTCTGGTTACCTCAACCACCTGAAGGTTATAAAGCCCTGGGGTTCATTGCGACTAGTAAGCCTGTTAAACCTGAGTTAGGGGAAGTTAAATGTGTTCGAGCTGAACTCACTGATGAATGTGAAGCTTACCGCTTGATACTCAAAACCAGCTCTGTGCTTTCAGAAGTACTGGCAATTTGGAGCATAAGACCGCGGCATAGAGGATTGCATGGTAAAGGTATTTCAGTTGGTACCTTTTTCTGTAGTAGCTATTGGAGCACGGGGCAAGAGCTAAGCATCGCTTGCCTAAAGAACTTTGATACGAGTCTACAAGCAATGCCAAACCTTGATCAGATTCATGCAATCATTAGGCACTACGGTCCTACTTTGTTTTTCCATCCCGACGAGGCCTATCTTCCATCTTCTGTACAATGGTTCTTCGACAATGGCGCAATGCTCTATATGAGAGGTGATTCAGTTGCTAAGCCTATTGAGCCTGACGGTTCCAATTTACCTGGTGATGGGACAAACGATAACCAATGCTGGATTGATTTGCCAAGCGATGTTCAGAGGGATATTGTCAAGTTTGGAAACTTACAGAGTGCAAAACTTTATGTTCATGTGAAGCCAGCCTTAGGTGGTACTTTCACGGATCTTGCAATGTGGATTTTTTGCCCCTTCAATGGGCCAGCTACTCTAAAGGTAGGGGTAGTGAATGTTCCTCTTAGCAAAGTCGGCCAGCATGTAGGTGATTGGGAGCATTTCACTCTTCGAGTGAGCAATTTCACAGGAGAGTTGTGCAGTATCTATTTTTCTCAGCACAGTGGTGGTGAATGGGTGGATGCTTATGATTTGGAGTTTATTGCAGGAAATAAAGCTATTGTTTACTCATCAAAAAGTGGTCATGCTAGCTTTCCTCATCCTGGAAATTACATTCAAGGGTCCTCAAAGCTAGCGTTTGGAATTAGAAATGATGCTGCCCGCAGTAATCTCTACGTAGATTCAAGTACCCATTATGAAATTATGGCAGCAGAGTATCTCGGCCATGCAGCTGTCAGTGAGCCGTGTTGGTTACAATATATGAGAGAGTGGGGTCCAACCATTATTTATGACTCAAGAAAGGAGCTTGAGAAAATTGTTAGTCGCTTGCCAATGATGGTTCGGAATTCAGTACAGAGTATTTGTGATAAGTTGCCAATGGAACTGTTTAAGGAGGAAGGCCCTACTGGACCAAAGGAGAAGAACAATTGGTTTGGAGACGAAAGATGGTAGTACATTTCTTTTTTCTGTCTATGGGTATCTTATTCTTGCCAGTAGATCACAATTGGCTTGTTGGAGTTTGTTGTACCATAATGTACAGATTCCTCTTACTCTATGACTCCAGTGTTCAAATTAAAAGTTAAGTACGCGAGATGCAATGGAAGTAAGAGGTGGAGAAATGGGCTTTGTAGTTGTTTTGGCTTAGTACTTTGTGAGGGCTACTTTGAGGATCCTACAAGTTTATAGTCCACAGCAGGAGTTGTGTTGATTCTTCGGTTATCTGTACAAGGGTAGCAGAGCAACCAAGAGGACATCAAGCACGCGGTAATCCTTCATCTTAAAGTAAATTGATTCTTGACTTCTTGTTATGGCCATTTTCGCTCTGCAACTATCGCAATGTACTGCTTCTCTTTCATTGTGACATCAGGTTATTCTTTGCCGAGCTGCGTAAAGATTATTGAGGAAATTCCTCAATCCATATCCTAACCTTCATTCTGGGTTAAAGAAAATGACTTCTGTATATACCCTCTGTCGTTTCTTCTCCCTGCGGACGTTCACTAATTTATAGGCAAGCTATGCTGGTGTAGTGTTTGGCATTAGCGGTCTCCATGCATCCACTAAGCTTAAGCAGGCAGACACTTGGGAGAGTGACCGGCTGGTTCGCAGATAAAGTCATGAAGAGATCATAGTGCCTCATTGTCATATGGGGATTAGTAACACTGGATTGTTTACTGCAGATGCTCTTTTTAGTGAATGTTTGCTTCATTGCATTGAATTAGATATACTGTATATAATATAAAAGTCCACATACGCTAGTTAAAGTAAATTAAAAAAAAAAAAAAAAATCCTTTGTCCCAGTTGTAATTTGTAACAAGAAGTTGTCGAGAATTAGTTTATAGTTGGACAAGTTATGTCATGACTGGCTTTACTCAACTCATATTTGATCCAACCATAATGACCTTTGACAAGATTTGTGCAAGTTGAAGTGGGTTGAGAACCCCGGAATCTCATGTTTAAACTAGCCGAGGCAAAAACATTTGATGATTTCTTCTCATCTGTCAGACTAGCGGAATTAGCATATGCGCAAGCTGGCCTAGATACACCATGATCGTTAAAAAGAAATGATTTGTGCAAGTTGAAATCACATAATCTATTTTTACTTGTCCAATTGTCTTACCCATTCATTCAGCATCTCCTGCCTGATGGAGTAAATTTTGTTTCTTCTTCGCCCTATTTAAAGAATTCGAGAAAGGTAAAATAAACTGGTGCTTAACCATTATACTTCACACCATTACAAATCTTGTCAATTTCTTTTTGAAACAAAGGCTTCCTGATGAACTTTCACGTAAAAGAAAGAAGGTAAAGGGGAAAGAACTTTCAGAAAACATGTGATACTTGGAGACCATGTATCTAACTTTTATTATTTTTAAGATGAAAGTAGACTCGTGAAAAGGACGAAAGGAAATAAATAAGAACCTTTAATAAGATGTGAACGCTGTATTAATTAGTGTGGAGAAAATACATATAAATTCCCCTTAGCTTGTCGCCAAAATTCACTTTAGCAATCTAACTTTACGGGCGTTTATTTACCTCATATTCTAGTACGAAGTGAAGTTAACACCCCTTAATGAATGGCGTGACAGGAAAGTGTTATCACTTTCTAAAAAAGCGTGTGAAGAGGAAAGAATTACATTAATAATGGTCCAAAGTGTACACATGTCATTGTCACGACCCGACTAGGGGCCATGACGGGTACCCGGGCCGACTACCGAGCATCACTCATTAGGCTAATTATCATACTCAACCTGAACGCACATAATCTCCAAGGCAATACATATCTATACATAAGCCCTCACGGCTGCAAAAACGATGTACCAAATATACACTGATGTACTCATGAGACAACTACTACCCACGCATATGTATCTATGAGCCTCTACTAGAGTACTGAGACATAAGGACGGGACATGATCCCGTCGTGCCCAAATATGTACACAAAAGAATGTATCAACCAATGGCACCTCTGGAGTAGTGGAGTGCTCCTGTGAATCTGCTGAGTAGCTCCTAAGAATCTGGGCCGCCTCCCTCGCTTACCCCCGGACATGAACACGCCGTCCATAGAAAGAAAAGGACGCGATACGAACGATTTCTGCGAGTATGTAAAGCGTATACACAATAACATGATAAAGAGATGCAAGAGTATAAGGTAACGGGGTAACACATGAATCGATGCCTCTTGCTGCGTAGTCATGCATACTAACTCATATAATAAACAACATCATATCATGTAAGCATATATGCAACTGCCCGAGCATATAGGTACGGTGTGATCATCATTAGCCTGCGTCCGGGCCTCCCTCGTCCGGGGTAAACATCTCATGTCGCCCACTAGTGGTGTCTGCCCATGCCATCTAGACATGGTGTATATGTCGCCCCGCCTTGTACGCACCGGCCACGTGCAGGCACGGTGTAATCTCATCACTATATACTTATCATAAAGCATGCATAAGAACTCAAGTAAAAGTTACAACTCTATCGGGGTGACGTAAGGTCAAGAACCCCCGACTCCATTATGGAGCAGTCATAGTCATCATATCTCACCTTGAAGGAACGAGCATTATAAGGTGAGCTTAACAATAATGAATAATATCAAGGAATCATATAAGGATCATTAGCTTCATAAGACTACCATATCATAAGCTTTAGAGTCTCTAGACTTAGATTCATCATCATCATTGTCATATTCATAGCACATCTCTTATTTTTAGCTCATGAGAAGCTCTTAATACTCATAGACTTATAGTTTCCGGAATATAAGAGAGTTATGGAAAGATAAAGGAAGTCATGTTGTAGGAATCATGCCTTAGAGAAGAAGGGACTAGCCATACATACCTTTTCATCTCCTTAGCTCTATCAACTAAATGGTTTCCTTCGAAGCTAGCGATTCTACATTCAAGAGAATTCGTACTAAGATTAGATAATCGGTAATATACTTAAGCTTAAGCTAAAGCGACTAAAAGCTAATGAAATTTGGGCAGTATTTCCTTTGTTTCTACAACTTCCTCCATATAATATAACAACTCCTAAACATCAACAACAACATCCACAATATCATGATCAATAAACTTGTTAAGCTAGATATTATTCAATTCTCAAGACTCCGTCTTCGAGTCATCCTTAATCATGGTTATCACGCAACATCGTATTTATTCACATATAATGCTTCTTCAACACTCTTAATATCATTCATAACAATATTATACTCATAACATGTCAAGAACTATAATTCAAGTCAAGTTACCATTCAAGAATTCCACTATTCTCGTATTTGTACTCCATTTTCTACTTCCTTCCATAATCCAAGTCTTTTAACCATTCAATACTCTTAATAGCATGAAATGAACATAAAACTCACCTTTGATTGTGTAGAAATGGGTTTTGGATGAAAATGCTTCACTTGGAGAAAACCCTAACTTCAATTCCAAAGAAATTTCTAGCTTCCATCAACCCTAGTTAGCATCCTTGCACCTGATTTCACTAATTTTTGGCGTTTGATCTTTGATCTCTCTTGAATTTGTGTTCATAAGATATATGGAGTGTTCTAGAGATTTCAAGAAGCGTGGTCTTATATTTATAGTTGGGAAAATCTGACCCGTCATGGATTATACGGACACTTATACGGTCCGTATAAGTGACCGTGAAATTGCACCAACAATCATCCTTTCTGCAACCATTATACGGTACCTTATACGGTTCGTATAATTTTATACGGTCCGTATAAGTGACCATATAATACTCCCAGTGATCACCCCTCACTGTGACGGTTATACGGACCACTATACGGACCGTATAATGGGTCGTATAACTCACCCCTTTTTCCAACTTGTCCTTGCTGTTTCGTTTGATCTACAATCCTTATGAAACCTTCTTAACATTTATTTAACACTTCATTAGCAATCTAAGGAGCATTATAACTCTTCCTCAAGACAATTTTAAACCAACATTAGCTTGGTACTTTGCAAAGCCTTTCCAAAACACGACTTATACCTTGCCTTCCTCAACGAACTTTCTTCTCTTGTCTCGAATGTCTTTGGAATCTTAATTAGAATCGCCAAGTAACCTTTCTTACTTGTAGGGACATCGTATACATCTCACCCTGCGTTAGTCTATCTATCACATGACGACATGAATTTTTCGAGGTGTAACAGTCATTCTAATTGGAAATGCAATTAGTTATACTCAATTATGTTTTTCTTATTATTTCATTTTTCATTTAGGATTTCTTTTTCTTTTTCCTTCTCTCAGATTTATAGCCGCCGCCCATCACCACCCCGTTCCATTTTTTTCATAGCGATTTCACTGTCAACGGTGTCGGAGCCAACAAAACTCTCGGCTCCTCCTTCATCATCGCTGCTATGCCGATTTGTTGAGTTTTTATTTTTCCTTAAACCTGCCCCTCTTTGTCTCTTATCAAATCTTATTTTCATGACTATAATTTCTCAAAATTGATCCGTTCTTGAGCTAAATTGTCATTTCAAGAATTTCTGAAACTTTGATGTTAAAACCCCTTCCGGTACATTTAATTTCTTCACTCTTCCCTTTATCAGATTTCTTCTTCTTCCTCAAACTATCAAGCGCCGCAAATACGTTCGAATTCTTCACCATCACAATCCCTTCTTCCCTTATGTTACTCCCCATCATTTCAACTAATTTTTTCAACTAAACCCAATTTTTCTTCTTGAATTTCCGTTCTTCTTCTTCTTCTCAACAAAAAAGGTAAAAGAAAATAAAGAAGGAATTGATAGTCGATTAAACTGTAGGGCTTATGCGTCAACTATACACAAGCTTAATTTCTTGATGAATTCTGTAAATTGGGTATGCAAAATGTGTAAGTTTTGTCGGGTATTTCAAGATTTGAAGAGAGAAAAACTTGTTGTGAATGCATTTTCACCGGAAAATCAAATTCTGGCTATATTTCTTTTAATGTCTATCTCAATTCTCATCAATAAATTACCATGTTGAAAAGCTCCTATGGGCGGGGGCGTTGTGAATCTTTGAATTTTTCTTGTCATGAAAGTGGAACTCTATAAGTTGCCACGGATATGGGAAAGAATAGAAAATAGGGAAAGAAGGAAAAAATTAAAGAAAAATAATAAAATAATTTTTTTAGTTAGTTTCGACGAATTTATTAAAAAAAAAAAAAAGTTTCATTAAATGACGTGGATCTATCACAAAGCGAGTGGTGAAACAACGCCTAACTCTCAACTGGTCTGGGTAAAGTAAGGTTGAACATAATTCAGGTATAAGCTATTTAGGGGGGTAAAGAATTACCCGTAAAGTATAATTGCTAAAGTAAGTTTTCAGTGCAAGTTTAGGGGTGACTTTATGTATTTTCTCATTAGTGTGAGATGATTACATGAATAATTAAACCATACAAAATTAATTTCTGCATTACTAATACCTATATAACTCTAACCAACCGCCAAACGACCCCTTAATGCATGAAAAGTTAAACGAAAATAAAATGGAACTAACAAGAAACCTATACTGAGGCCAAATTGATGAGTCATGTCTAGGGGTGACAATTTTGGCCCAGGCCCAATTGACCCGCCCAACTCGCCCAGATTTTCATGGGTTTGGGCATGACATACAATTATGATGGGCTAAGTTTGGGCTAGCCTAACTTAACCTATTTATCCAAGATAGCCCAAAGCAGCCCATTACTTTAGCCCAAATTGACCCATTCATTATTGGGAAAATGACATAAACTACCTATTTAAGACTCTTTATTACAAAACATAGCGATACTTTTTCTTATTTACAAAACATAACACTACAAAATATAAGAATCTTCATTTTTCATTTTTTTAATTAATTTTTTATGTTTTATTTGTTTTAAAATTTTTTTTTTTTTTGCTCAATGCTTAAAAAAATTAGTCAAAATTTTGTGTATGAAAAATCGAGGATGCATTGTGTCAAAATTTGAATATAGCTTGAAAAAATAAATTTATAATTTGTTTTTAAAAAATATTGATTTTTGATTTATTTAAAAGTTATGAATATTGTAAAGAATTGAGTCAACTTGGGCGGGTTGGGTTACGATCCATTATTTAGTCCATCTTGACTCACCCATTCGCCCAAATACTTTCTTTGGGCGAGGTTGATGCATTAACCCATCTATCTATTCGGCAAATTAGGCTAAAATGGACGTTTACCCTTTAGTCATGTCTTGTAACACCCCAATTTTTTTTTAAACTAGCTTTTGAATTTTTGATTGACCATATCTTGATAATAAGGGTATATTTTACTTCGCACTTCCTGAATGTGAACTTGACGACATTTGAAACTTGTTCGAAGTATTATGGTGTAGTTATATAAACTACTCCTACTATGATTATCTTATTAAATGGATTAGATATTTATAAAAGTGGGTAGCCCCCTTTTTATTTTATTTTATTATTTTTCATCCTTATCTTACTAAGTAAGATATATACCCTTTGGTTCTTATCCTCTCATCCCTACACTTTCAAAGAGTTCTTGAGGATTCCATAACCTTCCACAATCTTCCATAATTTTCCATAATCTTCTATAACCTTCCACAATCTTCCATAATCTTCTATAACCTTCCATAATCCTCCATAACCTTCCATAATCTTCCATAATCTTCTATAACCTTTCCCTATCATCAAGAGAGAAGATAAACATCAAAACCCTAAGGACAATCCATCGAAGGTAATTGTTTTTGTTTCTCTTCAAGGTAGTGATGAACTTGATCTTGGAAAGAGTTGAATAAAGTGAAGTTCTTCTACTATAAGGTATATATACTCTTGTACAAGCTAAGAGGAATTATTTGACGAAGTGGACTTTGGTTGGCCTATGGCGTAGACGATTTGAACTCCTCGAGTTTTAGTGAAACTTTTGTGGTAAAACGCCAAGGTTTGTGTAAAAACTTGAACTTGGAATATCTTTGTTTTTTTTGAAATTTTTGAAGTATCTTGATGGGTTGTTTCCTTACTCTTCATCTTATATCATTGTATGGTTATTATCTCAAGTATTGCAAAACTTTCGCTAAACCACCCATTTGTACGAATTGTTTGATCATTTTGCATTCTTGTTGGGACTTTGTCCTTCTTGTTGCGGTGACTTTGTCATCGATATCGGCATGCTTCTTGATTCGGATCTTGCCCATCTTGACTTTGGATTTACATTTCGTCTTGATGATAGATTTTCGTCCATTTTTGAGTACGAGTGCGGGTCACTTTCAACATGGCTCTTGATTCTCTTGACTATTAAGGACGACCCTTCTTGATTCGGGGCTTCGGTCCATCTTGATATTGATTGTGCTTGGTGTGATGGCATGACGTACGTACATATTCGGGCGAAATTGATTATTTGACAAACTCTCTTGAATTGAATTATAAGCTTTCTTGATACTTAAGCCTTTGAATATTGATATAGATATTTTGAAACTCTTCAAGGTTGGTATTTGATACTTTGATATACTTGTTTACTTGATTTATTGTTATCTTGTTTGACTACCTACTACGGACAAGGGAATTGGAGAATCTAATGGCTCCAAGCCCAAAGTTTATACACCACTAAGCTTTATGCTTAGCGATAGTTGTTTTCTATCGTAGGTAATGTACGGGAAGAGATTTGAAGATGGCTATTTGGAGTAGACTTTTTGGGAGCCTTAGTGAAGATCACATTTGTATATGCATCTAGGTCTTGTAAAATTTTGGGGACTTGTACATGATCCATATGTGGCACTTGTGTATGAAATTTGGAGGCTTGTTGGACACAAGACCATATGCTTGTAACTTGAACTTGGTTACTTATTTTGCTATTTTAGGGTGTACTTCCAACCCAAGTCATGCCATGTACTGGGTTTACACTTTGCCTTGTAATTATGTACAAAGGAAGATACTAGTTTCTATGATAATCGCAAGTTTGAGTTTCGTGTATCTTATGGACTCGCAATGGTGTTGATTTGAAAATATAATTTCAAAATGAAGTTTCTTAAATGTGTTGACTAATTGAGAAGGGAATTACTATTTTAAATTGATACTCTGATATTGTATTTCATCTAAGAAATTTTCGAAGGGTACAACGAAAAAAAATGTCGCACTTTCAACCCTTTTTTTTTCATAGGCCTATTTCAGCGATTAAATATTTTTGTGAATATCTTTCGACATAAATTTCTTCTAAACGTTGTAAGTGTGAAATTAGCTTTTGTTTCGTAAGTGGTATCCTCCCAAAGGGGATGCTACAAGTTTTGGTATCAGAGCCTAGGTTTGTGATTCTAGGATTTTTGTTGTGACTTGTTGTTGTGACTTGTTGGTATACTTATTCCTTTTTTTTTTTTTTACATGTTTTGTTGAGTGTATTGCGCACATGCATCATGTACATGTCCCTAATGCAATGTGATCTTCCCTTATGTAGGAATTAAGTCATGGCCTCTTCTTCTTCTAATAGACCTATGGAAGCCGCTCGTGAGGGTTTAAATAACTCTAATGCCCAACCTCACTTCAGAATGGTTGGAGAACATTTTTCTGATTCTAATCTTCCTCGTACTAGTGGATGCGAAGTGGGAAATAATGAGGGTACAAGAGTTGGGCCACACCTCTAAAACGAGTCATAGTGCTCCTGCCGTTGATCCTCCTTTTCAACAATGATCGATTTCTTTCGTCACATGGCTAGAAGAATGCCCGACCCTAATGAAATGAACTTTGAGAAAATGAGAAAAATGGGTGGAGTTGAGTTTGAAGGCACTGTTGATCCTACGGATGCCGAGCAGTGGTTGGAGCGGATGGAAAGAGTGTTTAAGCAATTAGAGTGTTCAGACGCTGCTAAATTTAACTATCTTTGTCTCACTGTTACAAAAAGATGCCTATGACTGGTGGGTAAGTGTACCAAATGCCAAGGCAAAACCTCCTGTTCTTACTTGGAATGATTTTGTGAAAGAATTTCATATGAAGTATGTCCCACCTGCTTATCATGATGCAAAGAAAAAGGAGTTCTTGAATTTAGAGCAAGGAGGTATGTCTATTGCTGAATATCAGCAGAAGTTTCTCAGGATTTCTCGTTATGCCGGTGGTATTATTAATAACCAAAAAGATAAGTGCCGGCGGTTCGAAGACGGTTTGAATAATTCCATCAGAAAATCTGTGGCGGTCCTACAACATGAAAACTTTTGTAAATTAGTTTCAGCTGCTCTTACTTGGGAAAGGATCGACAAGGAACAAGCTAGTAGAAATGAAAACAAGTTCAGAAAGGCTGATGTAGATTCAGGAGGTCCATCAAAAAGGGAAAGGTTTGCCAATTCCAAAGCTAGTACTGTTCACAAGTAAGCCCAGCATAAGCAAAATAGATCAAATTTCTCTACTGCTAGCACTCCAAGCTATGGCCAAGGCAAGACTCGTATACCCACTTGTGCACAATATGGAAGGAATCACTTTGGTACTTGTAGGAGAGCTTCTGGTGCTTGTTTTAATTGTGGGAGCTTTAATCATAAAGTGAAGGATTGTCCTAATCCTAACCCTACTTCTTCTTCGCGTACGGAAGACTCAGTTCAAAAATCTATTACCGCTCCTTCTCAAGGGAATAGAGGTGCAAGATCTAGAAACACACAAGCAACAGGTGCAGGTGGAGCCAATCAAGCTAGTGAGTCAAGAGCTACAACACGAGCTTATGCTATGAGACAGAGGGATGACCAAGATGGAGCAGACGTAGTTGTTGGTAAATTTCACTTATTTGGCTTATATGTTGTTACATTATTTGATCCTGGTTTTACACATTCCTATGTTTGCTCATCATTGGTTTTTCCTAAAAATATGAAATCACGAGACTTGATTGTGGTGTGCTTGTCCAAAGTCCTTTGGGTCAACAAAGTTGTTTGTAATCAAATCTATCGAGGTTGTCCCTTGGTGATTCAAAATCTAGTCTTCCCTGCCGATTTGATTGAAATGCCTTTCCAAGACTATGATGTCATCATCGGTATGGATTGGCTTCATAGATACCATGCGGTAGTTGATTATAGGTCGAAGAATGTGACCTTGTAGCTCCTTCACTTTCACACATCATTGTTCAAGGTGAAAGATCATTGACATCTAATATTATCTCCTTGAGTTGTAGGCAAGAAAGATGGTTAGTCGGGGTTGTGAAGCTTATCTTGCTCATATATTTGATACACACCTGGAAAGTCCAAGCCTTAAGGATATACCAGTGGTATGTGAATTTCCTGAAGTTTTCCCTGAAAATCTTCCTGGATTACCCCTGGAAAGGGAAGTTGAATTTCCTATAGAGGTTATTCCTGGAACTACTCCTATTTCTATAACTCCTTATCGAATGGCTCCAATAAAATTGAAGGAGTTGAAAATTCAATTGCAAGAACTTCTTAAGAAAGGTTTTATTCCCCCGAGTGTTTCTCCCCGGGGAGCTCCTGTTTTATTTGTGAAAAAGAAAGATGGAACCCTTAGGCTTTGTATTGATTACCGGCAACTGAACAGGGTAACAATTAAGAATAGATATCCACTGCCTAGGATTGATGATTTATTTGACCAGTTAAAGGGTGCTAGGTTGTTCTCAAAAATTGACTTGAGGTCTGGGTATTACCAACTGCGGGTAAGGGAACAAAATGTCCTTAAAACTGCCTTTAGGACTCGATATGGCCATTATGAATTTTTGGTGATGCCATTCGGGTTGACAAATGCTCCTGCGGCATTCATGGATCTGATGAATCGCGTGTTTAAGCCTTATCTTGATCAATTTGTGGTGGTCTTTATAGATGACATTTTAATATATTCCAAGAATAGTGAAGATCATGAAAAGCATCTTCGAATTGTTTTGCAAATTTTGCAAGAGAAAAAGCTTTATGCTAAGCTTTCCAAATGTGAATTTTGGCTTGGTGAAGTGGCTTTTCTGGGACATATTGTGTCAGCTGAAGGTGTGAAGGTGGATCCTAGTAAGATTCAAGCTATTGTTGAATGGAAACCACCTGAAAGTCCAACTGAAGTAAGGAGTTTCTTGGGCTTAGCGGGATACTATAAAAGGTTTGTCAAAGGCTTCTCCATTATAGCCTCTCCTTTGACTAAACTCTTGAGGAAGGATGTCAAGTTCGTATGGGATGGCAAATGCCAAGAGAGCTTTGAAAAGCTCAAATCCTTACCGACCAAGCTCCTATACTTACTTACTATTTGAAGGGAAAGAGTATGTGATATATAGTGATGCTTCTCATCATGGCTTGGGTTGTGTCACGATGCAGAAGGGAAAGTGGTTGCGTATGCCTCTCGAAAATTGAAACCACATGAATTGAACTATCCTACTCATGACCTTGAGCTCGTTTGCATATTGTTTGCTTTGAAAATTTAGAGGCATTACTTATATGGAGAAAAGTGTCACATATTTACTGATCACAAGAGTTTGAAGTACTTGGGTACACAGAAAGAGTTGAATTTGAGACAACGTAGATGGCTTGAACTCATTAAAGATTATGACTGCACGATTGATTATCATCCGGGTAAAGCCAATGTGGTAGCAGATGCTCTAAGTCGTAAAGCCTTTGCTAGTTTATCCCTAAGTCATTTCCCCTTTCTTCTTAAATTAAAAGCCATGAATGCTTGTCTCGCATTTAATTCTGATGGCTCTATTGTTGCTAGTTTGCAAGTCAAGCCAGTTCTACTTGAACAGGTGAAAGAAGCACAGAAGTTAGATGAGAAGCTTGTGAAATTGATCAAAGAAGTTCAAACTGGAGGAAAGCTTGATTTTAAATTAAGGGAGGATGGTGTTCTACTTTATCAAAATAGGTTATGTGTTCCTAAAGATGACAACTTGAGGAAAGAAATTTTGAATGAAGCACATACTTCACCATATGCAATGCATCCTGGAGGTACTAAAATGTACCAAACCATCAAAGAACACTATTGGTGGAACGGTATGAAGAAGGACATTGCGTAATTTATTTCTAGATGCTTAGTTTGTCAACAAATAAAGGCCGAGCATCAAGTCCCAACTGGTTTGTTACAACCCTTGTCGATACCTGAGTGGAAATGGGAAAGAATAACTATGGACTTTGTTTCTGGGCTTCCACGCACTCAAAGAAATCATGATGCAATTTGGGTTATAGTTGATAGGCTAACCAAAAGTGCTCATTTCTTGGCCATCAGAATGGACTACCCACTTGAACGTTTAGCAGAATTGTACGTTAACGACATTGTGAGGCTACATGGTGTTCCTGTTTCTATTGTATCCGACCGAGACCCAAGGTTTACATCCAGATTCTGGACTAGCTTGCAAGAAGCTTTGGGCACTAGGTTGAACTTTAGTACTTCTTTCCATCCTCGGGCGGACGGCCGGTCGAGAGGGTGATTCAAATCTTGGAAGATATGCTTCGAGCTTGCATTATGGAATTTGAGGGTAGTTGGGACAAACACCTAGCCTTGATAGAGTCCGCTTACAATAATAGCTACCAATCAAGTATTAGCATGCCTCCCTACGAAGCCTTATATGGGAGAAAGTGTAGAACTCCTCTTTGTTGGAGTGAAGTTGGTGAAAGAAAATTGGTTGGTCCGGAGATTGTGCAACAAGGCGAGGATAAAGTAAAAGCCATCAAGGATCGTACGAAAATTGCTTCGGATAGACAAAAGTCTTATCTTGATCTTAGAGGCGTGAAATTGAACATCAAGTGGGAGATAAGGTATTTTTAAAGGTTTCTCCATGGAAGAAGATTATGAGATTTGGCCAAAAAGAAAAACTTCGTCCTCGATTTATTGGACCATATGAAGTACTTGAGAGAGTTGGTCCAGTTGCATATAAACTAGCTCTTCCACCGGAGTTAGATAAGATCCACAATGTTTTCCATGTTTCTATGCTTAGAAGATATCGCTCAGATCCATCTCATGTTCTCCTGTTGAATCCATTGAGGTCAGCCCTAACTTGACATATAAAGAGGAACCTATCCAAATCTTGGCGCATGAGACAAAAGAGCTTAGAAACAAGAAAATCCCATTAGTAAAAGTCCTTTGGAGAAATCATTCTGGCAAAGAAGCTACCTGGGAGTGAGAAGAGGATATGCGAATTCAATATCCACAGTTGTTTTGAGGCTAGTATAAGGTAAATTTCGGGACAAAATTTCTTAAGGGGGGGAGAGTTGTAACACCCCAATTTTTTTTAAAACTAGCTCTTGAATTTTTGATTGACCATATTTTGATAGTACGGGTATATTTTACTTCGCACTTCCTGAATGTGAACTTGACGACATTTGAAACTTGTTCGAAGTGTTATGGTGTAGTTGTATAAACTACTCCTACTATGATTGTCTTATTAAATGGATTAGATATTTATAAAAGTGGGCAGCCCCCTTTTTATTTTATTTTATTTTATTATTTTTCATCCTCATCTTACTAAGTAAGATATATACCCTTTGGTTCTTATCCTCTCATCCCCACACTTCCAAAGAGTTCTTGAGGATTCCATAACCTTCCACAATCTTCCATAATTTTCCATAATCTTCTATAACCTTCCACAATCTTCCATAATTAACCTTCCACAATCTTCCATAATTTTCCATAATCTTCTATAACCTTCCACAATCTTCCATAATTTTCCATAACTTTCCATAATATTTTATAACCTTCCATAACCTTCCATAATCCTCCATAACCTTCCATAATCTTCCATAATCTTCTATAACCTTTCCATATCATCAAGAGAGAAGATCAACATCAAAACCCTAAGGACAATCCATGGAAGGTAATTGTTCTTGTTTCTCTTTAAGGTAGTGATGAACTTGATCTTGGAAAGAGTTGAATAAAGTGAAGTTCTTCTACTATAAGGTACATATGCTCTTGTACAAGCTAAGAGGAATTGTTTGACGAAGTGGACTTTGGTTGGTCTATGGCGTAGACGATTTGACCTCCTCGAGTTTTGGTAGAACTTGTTGTGTGGTAAAACGCCAAGGTTTGTGTATAAACTTGAACTTGGAATATCTTTGTTTTTTTTGGAATTTTTGAAGTATCTTGATGGGTTGTTTCCTTACTCTTCATCTTATATCATTGTATGGTTATTATCTCAAGTATTGCAAAACTTTCGCTAAATCGCCCACTTGTACGAATTGCTTGATTATTTTGCATTCTTGTTGGGACTTTGTCCTTCTTGTTGCGGTGACCTTGTCATCGATATCGGCATGCTTCTTGATTCGGATCTTGTCTTGCCCATCTTGACTTTGGATTTACATTTCGTCTTGATGATGGATTTTCGTCCATTTTCAAGTACGAGTGGAAAGCCACTTTCAACATGGCTCTTGATTCTCTTGACTATTAGATGACGACCCTTCTTGATTCGGGGCTTCGGTCCATCTTGATATTGATTGTGCTTGGTGTGATGGCATGACGTACATATTGGGCGAAATTGATCATTTGACAAACTCTCTTGAATTGAATTATAAGCTTTCTTGATACTTAAGCCTTCGAATATTGATATCGATATTTTGAAACTCTTCAAGGTTGGTATTTGATACTTTGATATACTTGTTTACTTGATTTATTGTTATCTTATTTGACTATCTACTACGGACAAGGGAATTGGAGAATCTAATGGCTCCAAGCCCAAAGTTTATACACCACTAAGCTTTATGCTTAGCGATAGTTATTTTCTATCGTAGGTAATGTACGGGAAGAGATTTGAAGATGGCCATTTAGAGTAGACTTTTTGGGAGCCTTAGTGAAGATCACATTTGCATATGCATCTAGGTCTTGTAAAATTTTGGGGACTTGTACATGATCCATATGCGGCACTTGTGTATGAAATTTTGGAGGCTTGTTAGACACAAGACCATATGCTTGTAATTTGAATTTGGTGACTTATTTTGCTATTTTAGGGTGTACTTCCAACCCAGGTCATGCCATGTATTGGGTTTACATTTTGCCTTGTAATTATGTACAAAGGAAGATACTAGTTTCTGTGATAATCGCAAGTTTGAGTTTCGTGTATCTTATGGACCCGCAATGGTGTGGATTTGAAAATATAATTTCAAAACGAAGTTTCTTAAATGTGTTGACTAATTGAGAAGGGAATTACTATTTTAAATTGATACTCTGATATTGTATTTCATCTAAGAAATTTTTCGGAGGGTACAACGAAAAAAAATGTCGCACTTTCAACCCTTTTTTTTCGCATGGGCCTATTTCCGCGATTAAATATTTTTGTGAATATCTTTCGACATAAATTTCTTCTAAACGTTGTAAGTGTGAAATTAGCTTTTGTTTCGTAAGTGGTATCCTCCCAAAGGGGATACTACATGTCTACTATTGAGGAAGCCAACTCAAGTAGAGTTTCATCTGACAACTTGTAGTAGGATGGTTAAACAGTGTTATAGATTGTTTTACGAAAAGTTTTACTATGTGTCTTAGTTGTGTGTGGCTTTTTTTTTTTTTTTTTTTTTTTTTTTTTTTTTGTAAGACAAAAAAGTGGACTCACATCTTACATTTTTGGGTCCACATATTTTAGATTCACTTTTTTATCTCACTAAAAGGAGGCTTACACAACTAATGTCAGTTGTGTGAGACACATATTAAAATTTTTCTTGTTTAACTAGGTTTCTGAAATGTTAAAAGAGGATTTTCTTCTTAGGATATATATATATATATATATATATATATATATATTTGGAGAATGGAAGTGTTTCATCAAATTTTTGATGAAGAAATAAATGATTTCAAATAGTAAAAGAAGCTGGAAAAATAGATTATTTTTAAAAATAAGTGTTTTTTATTTTCATAGGATAAGATTAGCAAAATTGAAAATTATATTTACTAAATTAATTAGTCGTAGTAATTTTTTGGCAAAAGTCATAAATTGACCCTTAAATTATACCCCAAAAGTCATTTTCACACTTAAACTTTAATGGTGACTTATTACACACCATTAAAGTTTAAGTGTGAAAATGACTTTTGGGATATAGCTTAAGGGTCAATTTATAGCTTTTGCTTAATTTTTTTGTTCATAATTTGACACTTAAAAAGTTTTTTTTTGAAAATATTGATTAAATATAAATTACTAATAAAAGCATTTCTCAAATAATTTAACCAAACACGAAATATTTTTCTGCAAAAGCACTTCCAATAAAAGTACTCCGTAGTTAAATAAGTCGATTTCGTCAAAGAAAACTGGAAAAAGAGGAGGTACTTCAGTGATACAGTAATATATTGTCACCATCCGTCAAACTTTATTTATATCAAGTGTATCTGCAAGTCAACCAGATGAAAAAGCAAATTGTACCTCCTCCTCTTGTTAGTAGTTACTGTTCCTCAGAAGGGGAGTCAAAACATATAATGATTCTTTTCTAATTATTAGCATGATTGTACTCTAGAATCTTCAAATGGCCCCCTACCCCTGACATTTGATACATCTTTTTCTCTGATCGTCGTTTTATTATATTATTATTATTATTACTTTAATTACTTTAATAAACACAAATGTCATCATGGAAGTAAAAACCACGTTAAGCCTACGCCAGTTTTGTTCCTCAACGCCCGTAGTTTTTTACCACACGGCAACCAGAGTGTTTGATGAATTAGTTTGAATGAGTTTTACGCATGGAACAACTAATTTTACATAATCAATTCCTTTGAATACATAAAAAAGAGTAGATCAAACTAGAAATAGAATAATTTTTATAAGCTATAGTGTTTTGGGAAAAGACTCTTCAATTCGAAATTAGACAACAGTTTGGTTTGTGTTAAACCTAAAAATATCCTCACCGTCAGTTAAGTAGTTCAAAAGTGTACTCCTGATCACTAATGATGTCTCCATCTCCGATGAAAATGTCCAATGTTATTGTTGTAACAATTCAACATGTAATAATTTTGTCCTTAGTCAACACGTTAATATCATCCTAACAAATTTGAAGCAAGCCTCTAGCCATTTTTACCAAATTGTAAATCAACCCTAAAGATTTTCTTTCATTTATTTTGTGATTAGATGATGAATATTGAACTTGTGTTAAAATCACAAATCTTTATAAATTACTGTCATAATATCATAACAACAACAATAACTATTACTACTCATTAATCCTCATCGAGTTTGAATCAGTTATAAATTTTCATATTATTCATGTCGCACTATTCATGCTTGTCTCAATCTACTATAAAAAGAAATTACCTTAATCTTTAAAGAAAAACATTACACTAATTTCTTTCGACTTTTCTTAACACCCGTACAAGTCCTGGGGCCTATGAATACATTTCTACTGAGCCGTCTCATACGACTCGAGCCACAGGTTTGGACGTTTGGTACCTTTAGTCTTACTTTTCATCAATGTGTTATATGGCTCATTTTAGTGGTTGCTTAGCTTAGTGGCGTTCCACCCAGGCCTACGCTATGTACTTTGAGTTTGGGGACTAGACTATGCTTATTAGGTTGCCCACTTTTTGTCGGTTTGTCGTTTGGAAGCCTACTCATTTTTGTCCCCACTCCTCCTCTACCTTTGTCCCTACCTCATCGACTCTTCTTCCATCAATTTTTTTTTAATCCGATGTCCGGAATCCGTATGTGTTAGAATCCGACTAATTAAGATTCACACATATATAGGGTTCATTCGGAGAAAACGCTCCCTATTAAAAAAAGTTTCATATTCATTGCTCAAAATAGAAATTTTTAATTAAGAGAGGAGCAGCACATCCGAATCACCACATTCTATGGTGGGATTTTAAAAAGGTAATGGTCCAGTTATAATCAATTCTTCTTTCCTTCATAATGAATATGACACATTCCAGAAGCCCCATCTTTTACGACTCTAGGTTTTGTAGCTTCTTTTCCGGAACTGGCCTTTGCTTTTGGGGTTTTTTCATCATTATTCAGATGAAATAAAATATCTTCTATGTGTATTAATTTATGCAATTTACTTCTAAAACAATTACTCCATATTACAGTAGTTATATAAATTATATATTTTTGTATTATATAATTTATATTTTTTATATTTGAGGGTTTATAAAAATAAGTAAATCACACTATTCTATATCTTTTAACATGTAAATTATATACTTTGATTGTGTAATTTACATACATGTTTGAAATACTTTCATAACTTTGTTGGTCGTCTGGATACACATCATAAATAGCCTTTCTTTTTAAGTATACAATAATGAATGTTCATTTACTTGACTAATTTAAATTCACATAGGAATAGGTTAAGTTCTCGCTTTGAATTTTCTTGGCCTTATCTGACCTCTTTTATCTTTTATTAGTAAAGTGCTTTCGAAATGTCGTCCTCCTTGATAGGAGTCGGTGCACAGACGCTCTACCTTTTTTGGGCCGCGGTGTGGGATTTCACTGGGTCGTCGTTGTTGTTGTTGTTGTTGTTGTTGTTGAATAGGTTAAGTTCACTTTTTACCAAAGTGTTTTCCAAATCTAAAATTCGGGTAAAAGTTTTTAATCAACGATTGAAATATTTCAACTATTTCAATTTTTATTATATTTCTCGTTGGTCTTTTGCTGAATTATTATGGAAACAACATAAAGCAAACAATGTGAAAACACACACAGTCATTGAAAATAGTGTTTGCTAATAATTATAAATTTTATTAATTGATAATAGTATAAATAAATTAAATTAGAATTATCTTATGAACCTTTGAGTAATATGTGAGGTCCATAAGCAAGGACCCTTCGTATTAAATTAGTCAAAGATCGGATAAGTAAAAGGCCACGTTACTATTTTGGGATAACAAGTTTAGTCACTTATTTTCTGGTCAAAAGATGAAAAATCTAGAGTAGTATTACCTGTTAAACATAGTGGAGGCAAATACTGGAATTAGTATCGAGGAATTAGGGACAGCATTGGAAGATTATCGGGGACGTCTTCGATGAGCCGTAAGTTTTTTTTTGTTTCTTTTTAATTCAGTGTTCGGTATTCGTATTAGTGTCCGCCTAAATCCAGATTCACGCCGAAAAGTCTCACATTGGGAAATAAAGCGTTCTCTAACAAAGGCGACTCTGTATCTAGGAAGATTCGAACGCGAGACTTCTAATTAAGGATGAAAGAGTACCTACTACTCTATCACAATCTTTGTTGGTCGATGAGCCGTAAGTCATTTGCGCTTTTCGCCAAATAACAAGAATGCTGAGGACAAAAGCAAATCTCAATTTCTTTACTTATTGGTTTAATCCAACATTGAAACATATTGTTCTAATAAATTCGGATTCTAGATCCATTAGAGGTAAAGCAATTATTTCCAAAAATAAATGAATCATTTTTAATAATTGAAAAAAATAGGCCTGCCTACAATGGAAATACTAATTCGTTTCCATCCATAGTGTGGAAAGGTTAAGTTTAACAGGGTCAAACAATTTAATTTTCTTTTCTTCATTCGAGTACTAGTATTATCATAATTTTCTGATAAATAAAAACATGTAAACTTGTAGTATAAGAAATTGTAATTTACTAATTATCGTGTCATATAAGTGCAAGTGCGGGGGGTGCAAGGCCGGATTTACCTTAGGCCGAGGGGTATCACGTGACACTGCTCCGTCGGAAAATTTTACTACATAAGTATATTTAATTTAAAAACATAGATAAAAAGGCGATATATTGGACAAAGTGACATTGCTTCACATAAAGAACAACCTTAATTGAACATAGAGGTCGTGAGTTCGAAGTTCCGCGTCTTCATTTTGATGTTTTTTTAAAAGACGCCTCATTTAGAAAAGGGATATGCTATCCAGACCTTGCTGATTATCGAAATTTGTGAAGCTAAAGTATGTGGAGTTTAGGGTATTGTGCTATTTGTTTCTTTCACTTTCTCTCTCGACCAGTGAAATTAATTAAGAACGATTGCAAAAAGAAAATGAATAATGAGTTGTTTAGTAATCGTTTGGCACCTATAAAAAAGTGTTTAGTAAGTATTAGTTTAATTGAGATTATTTTTAATACATTTCAAATAAATTAAAACTTATCGATAAGAGTTGTAGTAAAATACAATTCATTTTATTTATATTTTGTTTCTTTAATATGAAGTTACAATATTTCATTTATTTATTTTTCTTAAAAATGTGACGCCGCTTATGAAAAATCCTACGTATGCCACTAAGTGGGTGGGTAGGAGCAATGTAACTTTTTGGTATAAGGAAAAAATTTGAGCTTCGAGAATAGAAACCTTGTCATTTGAGATTCTGAGTGATGAGAAGACAATGTTTGCGGTCGAAATAGTAGCTCATTCTTTAAAGTTCAAGGGCAAATCTATATCATTTTACATAATTTAAAAATTAAATTTGGCCATTTTTCCTTAGAAAAAGGTTTCAACAACAACAACAATAAAATCATACCTAGTGTAATCTCACAAGTGGGGAGGGCAGAGTGTACGCAAATCTTTCTCCTACTTTGGTAGGTGGAGAAGATGTTTTCGGTAGACCCTCAGTTCAAGTAAAGTAAAGACAACATCAGGATAGCAAGAAAACTAAAGCAGAAGAAACAAGAAGTAGTAATGGAAACTAGGAATAAGAAATATGCTAATACTAAAATAAAAATACAAAAGATGACTATAATATCGATCCTACAAGAAAGTAAAATAATACTAATCCAACTACTAGTCTTCTACCCTAATCCTTGATCTTCACACCCTCATATCTGGGGTCATGTCCTCGGTAAGCTGAAGACTTATCATATTCTGCCTGATCACCTCTCCGCATGCAATACTTCTTCGGCCTACCTCTACCTGTCTTCCAACCCTCCAATGCCAGCCTCTCACACCTCCTTGTTGGAGCGTCTGTGCCTCTCCTCTGGACATGTCCAAACCATCTTAGTCTCGCCTCTCGCATCTTGTCTGTTAAGGAAGCCACTCCCACCTTGTCCCGAATTTCTTCATTTCTAGCCCATACATCCATCACAACATCCTCATTTCTGTAATTTTCATCTTTTGAACATGAGAGTGCTTAACTGGCCAACACTCCGCCGCATACAATAGCGTCGGTCTAACCACTACTCAAGAAATTTAGCTTTAAGTCTTGGTGGGAACTTCTTATCATACAGAACACCAGATGCGAGCCTCCATCTCAACCACCCTGCTCCAAAACGATGTGTGACATCCTCGTCAATCTCTCATTACCTTGGATTATAGCCCCAAGGTACTTGAAACTCTCTCTCCTTGGGACGATTTGTGAGTGCAGCCTCACTTCTACGCCAGCATCACTCGTCGCCCACTGAACTTGCACTCTACGTACTCTGTCTTAGTCCTAGTCAACCTAAAACCTTTCTACTCCAGGGTATGTCTCCTAACCTCCAACCTGGAGTTCACCTCGCGTCGCGTCTCGTCAATCAGTACAATATCATCCGCAAATAACATGCACCATGGCATCTCCTTTTGAATGTGACTCGTCAATACATCCAACGCCAAAGCAAATAAAAAAGGGCTAAAGGCTGATCCCTAATGCAACCCATCACGACAGGAAAATGAATATTGAAAGACACTACAAGAAAGCACAGAAATGGCAACAACTCTTTGGCAATAAAAAATAATATCGTTGGCAAAATTCAATATTTGGCAACAACTTAGTTTTATTGTAGGCATATAATATGAAAAATTTAAAAATAAACTATTTTTTGTTGCTATAGTATTGACTATTATTGCAAAAAGTACTTTTGACAACAATAAAAAGTTGTTGCACGTTATTGCAATAACGGTCGATGGGAAAAGTTTATGCAAAAAAAAAAAAAATTATTATCAAAAGTACTTTTTGCAACAATAAACAATACTATTGCATTTTTTTTTTTTATTGGCAGATGTATTCCTTTTGCAGTGAGGCCTCAGGTGTTAGGAATATTTCATTTTGTTAGTGAATAAGACTCTTATATTCGAATGAATACAGTAACGATAATAATATGTATTTAACCAAACAAATTTGGACAAATTCCAAATTTCAAAGCAAATTTGGACCTTTTCCCATTTTCTCCTCCCATAAATTAGTCTCAATATATATACAATTTAGAAAAACAAGATATCTGGTGGGTTAGTTATTGCCTGCTACAAAAATAGCAGCTGTAATTGCAGACTTGCTACTGGGGACCGTTATTAGGAGATATGTATCATCATATCCATCTTCTGTAGCGCACAAACCCGACATGTGGTACCCCACCTCTACCCCACCCCATCCCGCTTTCTTACCTTCTCAAACACCCCACCCCCACGCCCACCAACCTTCAATTACCATTTGCTCTTTTTCTTCTTGAAAAAATATCAAGAAACCCCATTTTCTTGAAAAAACTTCTCTTTTCTTCTTCCCAACTGAAAATCTAGAAACCCCATTTTCTGGAAAAAACTTTTTCTTTTCTTCTTTCCCAACTGAAAAAAAATCAAGAAACCCCATTTACTTAAAATTTTGATGAAAGGCACACTTGGTTTAATGGACTTAGGTGGTTCAATTTCAACTGTGTCAAAAGAAGAGAATACTATGGTGTTATCATCTGAAGCTTCTTCATCCTCATATCCTGATGAGTCTGAACTTGAATTGGGTCTTGGACTAAGTCTTGGTGGTGCTGTTGTTGTTCCTAAGTCTAAATATGGGAAATTCTTGATGGCTAAAGATGTTCCTTGTTTGGGTTCTAATTCATCATCTTCTTGTTCATCTTCTTCAGCTAATAAAGCTAATAATGCTTCTTGTGGTACTAAGAGAGGTGCTGATTCTATTTCACCTCCCCGTTCTAGTGTCAGGTATGACTATTTCTGCATTCAATTTTGTATTGTATGATCAGCTGTTAGTTTCATGTTAAAACAGCTTTGATATGCGTTACTTGAGCCGAGGGTCTTTAGGAAATAGTCTCTCTACCCCACAAAACAAAGGTAGGGGTAAGGGCGTACACTCTACCCTCCTCAGACCCCACTTGCGGGATAGATTATACTGGGTATGTTGTTGTTATTGTGGTGGTGGTGGTGGTGTTAGTTTCATGCTTTGCAAAGATTTTGGATTAGCCCTCTAATTTTTATTGTTCTAATATGGTTCTTTGATGTAATTATGTGTCAATTTTTATCCTTTTTTAAAGACTTTGCTTTTCTTAATGCACCTTGTTTGATTTTTAACATGATACAGTTGATTGCTCTACATTCGGTTCTTGAGGAATCGGATGCCTATGATGAAGTGTGTTTTCTTTTAGTTCTTTTTTATGATGAAGCATTTATCTTGTCTATATACTTCTATATCTCTCTGTATTATGTTCTTCCTGGTGGTAAGATATTGTACTAAACTAAAATACCCAATACTAATTAAATATTTCTGTCCATTCATCTAAAGGAAGAATCTCGTTTGAGGTGACATGAAGTTGAAGGTTTAATCTGACATCAACTAGCAAAAAACATTGTTCTGGGAGAAAGAGTTGACGGGAGAGTGGGGTCTACACATTTTAAGTGGAAGGAAATGGGGCTTAGATGTCAAGTTGATTTTTTATTATGTCACAGGTTGCACACACAAATAACACTGGTATCTTGTTTTGGTGCACCATCTCTGGTTTTTATTGGAAATGATACTAACAATGCGATCGGTGTCATGTTGATCGATGATTCTAACAACTTGAATCAATCTAAACTAATAGAATTCTTGAAGATGCTAGACAAAGATTACTTTGTAAGAACCTTTAAAAAACATTTTCTTCAAAAAGGAAGGCAACACTCTGGTAATTAGAAATGGAAAGTAACTGGAAGTTCTCTTGCTTTAGTTTTTCATACAAACAATGGCAAGCTTCCAGCTAGACGGTTGGGAGTTTTGCAGGACAGAGGTTCTTCTCATAGATTTGGGTTTCCTTCTCATTTCCATTGAATGGTGAATGGATGATGGATGTACTCTTTACTACTTTATAGAAATTGCCTAGCCTCTTCTAGATGCTATGATACAATTCCGACCATCCTGTTTTCACGAAAGCAGTATTTTGGATGTGTAGAAAGTCATGATTTAGAGGAGCTTCACTTTTTGAAAATTCTGCTGACATACCAAACCAAGTGGGTGATGACAAAAGTAGTTTTGTGCAAGTACGCAGCAGGCCTCCCAAAAAATTATGTTTTAAACAAACATAAAAAAGGAAAAAAAAAAAAAAAAAGAAGCAGGAGAGAGATTTTGACATTTAGTAAAAACTTCTCTAGTTCCTTAAATGTTCTTCTATTCCTCTCTTAATAGTAGTCAAAAATACATGTTGGGACGGTTTTCCACTTGTTTCTTCTCTTAGCATCCAATGTTTTCATCCTCCTACTTGCCGAACTGTCGTAGGAAGCACCTATGGAATGTTGAAGATGGGGAATACCATAACTGCAACGCAGTAGGAAACATCCACAATCTCTTTCTGGCTTTTGCGCATGCAATGCCAACTAACAACAATTCATAAGCTTCTTATTCTTAAGTTGTTTATTATTAATATGGCTCCCCTGCTATTGATGTGGAGATAATGTTCTTCATATTCTAAGTCATTTTAGATCAAACTCTTTTTCTCAACCTTTTCTTGTGTAATGAGTCCGTTATAGTATTTTAGACACTAGGATAAGATGAGCTGTTGTGAGAGAGTTTTCCATCTCCAGGATGATAAATTCGAGCAAGAATTAGGTATACATCAAAGTACAGTGGGTCCTGGTATACATCAAAGTACAGTGGGTCCTCCTGTGTTGGAAGTATATGAATTATTTTAATCTTAGTCAAGCCAGCATGAATTGGTTTCTCGGCAAATTTGTCTACGCTCAATATAAAAGAGAAAAGAAAAGGATATCCTCCCATAGAAAAGAGAGTGTGCTCTTTTGTATACTGAGCTCATTTTCATTTTTCACGATTGGTGGTTGGCTAGAGCCTGCATAATAAAACTTCCTGGTAGAAGATTTTGACATTGATGTCTTGCCAAAAGCTACATCTTGGTGTACAGTTGTAATAGCACACTTTTTGTGCTAATTTGTCCTAAAATTACCTTACCTTCTCAATACACAAAGTTGCATCTTTCTGTAACATTCCTTAGGTTCAGACTCAAAAAGTTATGGTTTCATTGAACCAATAGATAGGTTTATGGATAATTGTTCATTTAAGGGTGTGATTACATAATTTTGGTGCTTTTTTTTTAGTTATGTTATTCCTTAAAGAATTGCACTTCTAATATGTCTGGGGATGGAGATATTAGGTTTTATCCCTTTCGAGCAAGCTTATTGTGCATACTATATACGAAGTATTTGTTATGGTTTTTACATTTGGTACGTAATGTGGTGTTATTCTGTATCATTGTTACTTCTGTGAGCATCACAAGCATCCATCTTTTAATCAGATGTGTGACTCTATATTGACTGCGGACAAAGGGTGGCCTTCTGGAAATGTAAAATGCTACTTCAGGATTCTAATTGATCTTTTTTTTCTTCTTAAAAATTAAAGACATGCTACATTATCATTATGTTCATATGAATATGGTTCATTTGAATGACAATTTTATACTCCTCTCTTCTATGTAAAACTTGACGAATGATGTGTGTGTGATGTAAGAAAAATGTCTGGTGTAGATACGGTCTCGACAGATGGTATTCTAGTTATAGAGCTTAGGATGTGTTCCGGGTCACTTACTCTTAAGGTTCATCTCGGATCTGACATTATTTTCATGTATGCTCCTTTTGATTGTTCTGCTACCTGGCATCCCTGAAAACAAATATCGTCTTCACTATGGCATCACTATTATTGCACACTTAACTTCCGTATTTGAAATTTGTGCTACATCAGAGGAAATTCTTTTTTTTTTTTTCTTACAAACAAATATAGATGGTGCATTTATTTAGTGAGTAGACTATAATAAGCTGTTTAAACATACTCTAGATTTATAGTACTCTTTCTTTTTCTTTATTTATTACTTAACTTTTGCTTGAAATCCAATAATGCAGTCAGGTTGTTGGATGGCCTCCTATAAGAACTCATAGGATGAACACCCTAGTTAACCAGACAAAATCACCACTCACAGAAGAATTTTCCCGGACCTCTGAGAAATGCAAAAGCAAAAATACTATCACTGATGCTGGGAGCAGCAAGATCAACAGCTTTGCAAAGGAGAAAGGGCTTGTCAAGACTTCCCTATTTGTGAAGGTCAATATGGATGGAGTTACAATTGGAAGGAAAGTAGATCTGAATGCTCATAGTAGCTATGTGAACTTGGCACGGACTCTAGACGACATGTTCTTAACACCCAGCACGACTGTTTGTGCAAGATGTGAGTCGTTCTTCTCCCTAGCACTTTAATCTGAAAATGGCAAGTGTTACCACAGATATTCCCCCTGAGATCCCATAAACGATAATGAGATCAACTATTTTAGTTGCTTTACAAGCTGAATGAATCATACAATGAGTATTGCAGGAAACAATGTTCATGGTTGTAAAAAACTATGGCTTTTTGTTGGAAATATTTGCTGCTCCATATGTTCTGAGCCTGACCGGGGGGAACTGATAAATATGTCATCCTTACTAATTTTTTTTTTTTTTTTTTAAACAACAATTCTTTGGAGTTCTATCCTAGTATTTAAGGTTCATTTTCCATGGTGTCTGACGTTAGCAATTTTTGTCTGCTGCCAGCATCAAATGCACAGGAGCTAGGTGTCATGGCAGAAACAACGTCGTCTTCAAGATTAATAGATGGATCATCTGAATTTGTGCTAACTTACGAAGACAAAGAAGGAGACTGGATGCTTGTTGGTGATGTTCCATGGGAGTATGTCATGCATCTGCTACTTTGCTCCTCCTGCACAATGGCAACTAAAATACACCTAATTATTGTTTATAAAATGCATTGAGAAAATCAACAGATATATGTCTGAACCTTTGTTTTCTCAAAGTGAATATGAATGGAGAAGATGCTCAAACAAATAGGGGGATTGTTTGCAACATGACTTGGGCAATTTGGCTCAACATGGGGGATTTAAATACTTATTATGTTCTAATAAAACGGTTGGGGATGGCTGAATTTTGTTTCAGCTTTGGCTTCCTAGTAATTAGTGATTCTGTGCTTTCTGGCTTATTTTAGGACACACAACATTCTGCTGTATGGAAACTGACAAAATGTACCCATGTTTTTCATATGGTCGTCTTATTTGTTTCCTTGTTTGTTTCAGGATGTTTATTAGCTCAGTCAAGAGACTACGAATCATGAGGACATCTGATGCCAATGGACTCGGTACATGTACGTGTTGAGTCATATATCATACAGATAAAAACTGACATAACTTCATGCTGACCAAATTCTTGTTGAAATTTCAGCTCCTAGTTTCATGGAAAGAAATGGTGGAAGACAGAAGACTAAGCCTATATAAGTCCGATAAAGAATCTACTTTCAAAAGATAAAGAAGACCCATTGAAGGATGAAGTACAGAAGGAAATTATAGAGGATGGTAAAAATAATTTTCTCAGTAACAAACTGGTCCTATGTGACCTTATTGGCTTTATTTTTTTGTCACTTTTCTAGCTTTTTTACCACACGGTGTTTACCCCACTCTCTGGGAGGAGAGGCCCTTTTGCGGGATTTCAGAAGATGCATGTATATGTCATACACTACGCTATCTTCAGAGAAAGTTGCATTCCGCCCTTGTGAAGCATGGATGTGTCCATTTATACTATAGTATGATGATGAGCTTGCCTCACCCTGAAACAGATGAACACTAATGTTGTTGAAAGGAAAGTTTGCTAGGTTCATACTGGGAACCTTTTTTGTTTGTTTTGATACAAGCTTTCATTGTGTCATGTTTGTATTTCAATTTCTTGTATTCTCTTATTAGTATTTCTGCAACTATTGCTTGGATCAAGATCTGTTGTCTATATAACTTGAATTACTTGATTGTCAGAGGTTTTGGGAAGAAATTATAGCTTAGCCATGGAGGAGTGCTGGAACTGCACATTTTGCCATGCTGGTTGGAAGAAAGAAAATTCTGAAAATGAGTTTGGTGGGAGGAAAAAGAATGTGTGTGTGTGTGTTTGGAGGGGGGGGGGGTGGGGGAGTTCTGGACAAGAATAACCTTCCTTGGATTCTTATGTTGCTTATCTTAAGCACGTTTATTGATTAAACGAGCTCTTCTTGATTTGAGTTGGTTTTTTAAGGTGAGTAATACAATTCAAAATCTTGATTAGAGAATTATCTCTATGTTAAAATTCTATTATTCGATCAATAACTTTTTCTTACATGATCAAAAAAAATAGTAAAACATCACTTTCAGCAGGAAGAATGCTGCCTGTACTGCCTTAAATTCTACAGATACAAGAATCGATGTATGAACTTCTAAATACAAGTCAAATACTACATGACAATTACAAATAAAATGAACATAAACAGGAAATGGGACATGACTTCTTACAGAAGGCCATTTACAGGTGATGTACTAAATACTGGCTTATCTTTGTTAGTAGTAACATGACTACCTCCACTGTTGCTACTGCTTTTTCTCCGAGGCTTTGCCTCTTCGAGCATTGTCAAAACATCCCTCATGGAAGGTCTGTCCTTAGGGAGTTTGGCTATACATAGAATTGCGATCCTTAAAACTAACATCATTTCTTCTTGAACATGTTGTGTTGCTCCTACATTCGGGTCTAGTGCTTCTTCTAATGATTTATTGTCTCGGATCTTCATCCGAAACCACTCTACTATGTCAACAGATTCCCCGAATTCAGGATCTAGAGGACGTTTCCCCGTTAGGAGCTCCATGAGAACAACTCCATAGCTGTAAATATCACTCTTTTCATCCACTTTCAACGTGTACCCGTACTCTGCAAAGTCATCATCCATATAAATGATTGTCAAGTATTAATAAAGATTAATCCAGAGTAAACATTAATGGAAAGTGTGTATTAAGTACTTACCGGGGGCTATGTATCCATAAGATCCAGCAACCATGGAAACTGTTTCATTCTTCTTGAGCATCATTCTTGCCAATCCAAAATCTGCAATTCTTGCCTCTAGATTTGCATCAAGCAGTATGTTATTTGACTTGACATCCCGGTGAATAACCGGTGGATGGCAATCATGGTGGAGATAAGCAAGGCCTTGTGCCACTCCAAGTGCTATGTTATATCGAGTGACCCAATCAACAAGCAGTCTCCCTGCTGCTTGTTTACCATGTAAAGCTTCTCCAAGGCTGCCATTCTGCATATACTCGTATATTATCATTGCATCCCTATTGTTGTGAAGGAACCCCAGAAGCCTGACAATATTTCGATGCCTCAATTTCCCAAGAACATTCACCTCACCTACGAGATCTTCACTACCCCCCATCTCAATATCAGTTGCAGATTTCCATAGCTTCTTTACTGCAACAACTTTATTCTGGCATTGCATTTCAGCTTTGTATACGACCCCCGTTGCTCCCATTCCAATGACATTTGACTCTTTAAGGCAAGCCAATATGTCATTACTAGTGAATCCCAGCCTCTGGAATGCCATCAACCTCCATGGCCAATCACCACTGCTCATCTCAAACTTTCGTTCAAAGCAGCTTCCGTTTTCATGCCATCTCTTGTATAAAGATCTAGCTCCAACACCTGCTGTAACAATAAGTAAAAGAGCTGCCACACCGGTTAGCCATCCTGCAATAATGTGCTTCGCGTGCAAGCTCTTCTGCTTTGATGTGTATGCTGCATTGAGAGCGCATGGAGGAAGTACGCCACCACAGAGACCATCATTGCCAATAAGATCATCCGGATTGATTGTTCTTAACATGCCATTAGCCGGGATAGGACCGTCCAGTTTGTTATGAGAAACATTCAGCATTTCTAAAGCTGGGGAATTGCCAAAGTTCTGAGGTATTCCACCAGTTAAAGAGTTGTTGGATAGATCTAGAACAGCTAATGTGGGCATCATGGAAATTGCTCTTGGAATTGGACCAGTTAATTGGTTGTCTCGAAGGTTCAAAGTTACTAACTTCTCACAGGAAGCAATGCTTGCTGGAAGATCTCCAGTGAATTGGTTGGTGGATAGATCCAGAACAGAAAGAGAAGGGCAATCCTGGAATTGATCCGGGATTTCACCTACCAGATTATTATCTGAGGCTATGAAATTTTGAAGAGTTGGAATTGCAAGAATGGATGAAGGAATAGAAGACTGAAGGTGGTTCTTAGAGAAATCAATAAAAGAGAGAGAGGTAGAAGAAGCAAGATCACTTGGGATTTGGCCTGTTACACTATTGTTTGCCAGTTCCAGCCTTTGGAGTTTCTCAAGTTTACCGAAACCTGTTGGGATTGTCCCGGAAAGAAGATTGTTTTGCATTCTTACACGAACAAGGGACGTGCAGGTTGATAAACCTGCTGGAATTGGACCAGAGAAAGCATTGTTGAATAAGATAAGCTTTGTGAGGTTACCTTTGGTGCACAACCCTTCGGGGATAGGACCAGTGAATGAGTTGGATGAAATATCCACCCATTGCAATGGTGAATTTCTGCCAAGATCACTTGGCAAAGGACCTGATAAGCTGTTATTCCATAGCTCAAACACTTCCAGCTGAGGCAAACCTCCAATCCCAGGAGGAACTGAGCCTGATAATTTGTTGGACATCAAATTCAAAAGCTGCAAATTCTTAAGGTCAGAAATTTCAGTTGGGATTTCACCCGTAAGCATGTTATCGGAGAGATCAAGCAGCTGTAATGAAGTCATGTTGCCAATCTCTGGTGGAATCTTGCCTTCTAGAGTGTTCTTGTACAAGAAAACCGTGTTGAGCAGTTTCAGCTTTCCCAGCTCAGCAGGAATTGAACCTCCAAGATTGCCAATAGCCAAATCAAGATACTTGAGATTGGTCAGATTTCCAAACTCAGCTGGAATTCCACCTTCAAAAGTATTATATCCCAGAACTACAGTCTCAAGCGACGAAAGCTCCCCTAGCTCTCCTGGAATGTGGCCAGTCAAATTGTTCCCTGAAAGGCCTAAAAACTTCAACTTCCCCAAATTCTTGTAAGATTTAGGAATTGAACCTTCGAAGAAATTCCCTCGAAAATCTAAAGTCTCAAGCAATGATGCATTTCCGATATCCTCAGGGAGATAACCCGAGAAGTTATTACTCGAAGCATTCAAGTACATTAGCCCTGGTGACATTCCAAGACCCATAGGGAAGCCATAGACAAAGTAGTTCTGGCTCACGTCAATGCTTTTCAATGCAGTGAAATTTGAGAAACTTCTTGGCAATGGTGATGAGAAACCATTGCAGCATAGATTGAGAGAAGTCAAACTCTTCAGCTTTTGGATATCATCAGATACTTTTCCAGTGAGATTCATGTGGGATAGATCAAGCTTCTCGACTGCACCATCAGAGTTGCATTCAACTCCCTTCCAGCTGCAGGGAACCGAAATGTTCCGTGCAGCTGCATTCTTGGGCACTGTCCAATCGCGGAGTTGATCCAACGGATCAACGAGGCTTTCTTTAATAGAAAGTAGAATAGACACTTCATCACTCAACTCAACTTTTCCTACTACCCCGTTAGCAAAACCAACGTAACAGCTGAACAAGAACAGTAGGAAAACAGTAAGCAAATTCATTATTTTTTTCCTCTGCTTACACACTCTTTTGCTAGTAATTTCTTTGCTAGCATTGCATCATGATTGTGAGGGAGATGATGGGGCCAACAAGGTGGGATATGAGGGGAAGAAGAGAAGGTAAGAAAAAGAAGAAGAGTATTAGTAATATTATATAAGTATAGTACAATATTAATGGAGTTAGTAAAATAGTAAGCTCACATGGGGATTAGTTAAGAAAAAGGGATAGATAGGTCGTGAGATCTTGGGTTCTGCAAACAAACAGCTGTGTTAATATATGCAAATAATATATTGACACGGGAAATATTTGGACTTTATTGTAAGTGACTCCGACAATGAACATGGAGAGAATGTGTTCTTCTTCTTCTTCTTCTTCATGTGTTCATCAGTTAATTCTTTTTCTCCTTATCATAGTCAACTTAATTTTGCATCACCACAGTAAGGGTTAATGTTCTTATTTTTGTTTTCCCCTTTTATTGTGTTTCTTTTTGCTAGGAGATTTAGGCCAGTAAAAAGTGTAGAGAACTTTAATACTAGAGAAATTAAATTTGTATAATATTGGACCGTAACGGACTTAAACATGGTGACATGGACAGTAATGATTCACATAACGTCCTCAACTTGCTTGAGATTGAAATATAATTGTTATTGTTGCATGTAACTATTTTCAACCTTGTGCGACTCGGTCTGCACGTATATAGTTGAACAATTTTAAATAAATTACATATTTATGTTAAGTTCGTGTATATTGTCACAAAGGTGTTGTGACTGTCTTACAAAAATAAAAATCCTAGATCTATCTTCAGGTATTAGGTCTTACTTCTCTCTCTATTTGTGGATAACTTTTTGTAAAAGATGGCTTAATTTACCTACATGGTCGATGAGCAAAAAGGTGCATAGTCAGAGAATTTAGGGAAAGGCAGCTTTCTTAAGGACAAAGGTATTCTTAACTCATGTGAATGACAAAGATTTCAAGATTAATTACGAGTGAAGGTTACTCTACTCTATTCTCAAAGTTTGAGTTACCCTTTTTTAATTATAAAGGCTAACAAGACTGTACTGGTTGACAAACATAACTACCCAAAAACAGTATAACCTTATTGTACTATTTTTTTTC
Source organism: Lycium ferocissimum (assembly GCF_029784015.1). Classification (NCBI taxonomy): domain Eukaryota; kingdom Viridiplantae; phylum Streptophyta; class Magnoliopsida; order Solanales; family Solanaceae; genus Lycium; species Lycium ferocissimum. The sequence goes on along the minus strand of NC_081342.1, from coordinate 16,493,895 downwards.
CTTTGGATCTAAGCTAGATGTATATTCACGGAGTAAAGTTTTTGTTACGATCATTGTCGTTTAACTTGTAATAACAAGTCAGTACAATTTTAATAAGGTTACTGATTAATGTTTAGAAATAAAAATTTACTTGTAATCACCTTAAAAGTGACCTGATTGTGCAAGTATTTTTAGTACTATCCACGCACATGACTTAAAACTTTTTTTTTTTTTTATTGTGTTGAAGAAGTTGAGACAAAGCAAAAAGTAGTTACAAGATGTAACTAGAAAAAGATGACTTTCTAAAATCTTTTCTAAAGCTATGCAACAAATCTAGTTAAGGGCCTTACCCTCGTTTTCTGTTCATTTATTAATCCGGATCCAAGAAACTTCTATTCGAAGAGGTAATATCAAGAATCAACACAACAGAAAATTTGTAACCGACTCACAACCTTCTTCATACACAAATTAATGAAATAGGATGATCAAATCATGTTCAGAACTGAAACTCTACTATTATTGTGATGCAAGCGGTTCAATTGGTTGAAGTTTTTTTAACTATCATCTTTCTCAATCATCCTTGCCGGAACTTGTACATATACCATACTTGTACTGAAAGATATAAGCATAAAAGTTTTGAACTCTTCTTTTATCTGAATCTTAATAACATGACCCTTTTTTTTTGTCTGAATCTTAATAATATGACCCTTCGCTGATATTGAAGGATGGTCAAATCAATAGAAAGTTAACTAAATTAAAAGTAGATAAAACAGATAGGCACAATGGAGGAAATTTGATAAAAGAAGGGGCTATGTCTGAGGGCACCAACTGTACCTATTCATTTAAAAATAGAGTAAAACAAAGGCCAAAACAGAAGATTTCACATGGAATCATGTGGGAGCATTTGAGGTTATTTTTTTCTAATTATAAAAATAGTGAGTGGTGTGTCACTTTGTTATGTGATGCTTCTTGGCTTCTCAAAGTAGTGAAAGTGGTGAAGGATTTGTATGGAGGCCATGTGAAACTGCAGCTTCCTTGTCAATTTTCTTCTTTCCCAATTATTAGAGAGAGAATTGATGTTAAAACCTTAATACTCCGTCTTTTTTTCTTTCTCATTTTTTATACTCCCAATTTCATAGCTCTATTTCATATGATACCTTTTTTTTACATATATATCTTTGAAAAACATTGACACATATTTATATCTTTTACGCTCTTTAAATTTTGCATGCTATTTTATGATTAATGACATGTTCTTAAGAATTAAAATGACATGTTAGTTTCAAAAAGAAAAAAAAAAGACATGTTAAAATTTACAAGAATCTATGAATACTTTTAATATTTTATTAATTGCAGGGAATATATTAATTTTCCTTATCTAGCAATAAATATTTTGAATTTATGGGTAATAAACATATATATATATATATATATATATATATATATATATATATATATATATATATATATATATATATATATATATATATATATTGTCCATAATATTGAGAACTGAATCTTTTGAAACTTCTATCATTTTGCCTAAATTTGCCCAACCTGCATACGTTAGAAGATGCGTCCTCAAATGGAACGACCAACTAAAGTCTTTCCATTATTCACGCAAGGCAGATCGAATAAATATCTCATTTTTCGAAAATATAATATCTACTTTGTATCTGATTTCTTTGTTATGGATAGACAGACTATTAAGCTTTGCAATTTATTCTTATATATAGTCCATTACAAATATTATTTAGCTATACATATTTTCTTGCTTTGCACTTGGACTAGTGATTCTAGAATTTTTTACCTAAATAATACATTATTTCAAACAATTAACAAGAATAATACAATATTTTTAAAATTTACAGAAATAGAATAAACGTAGTTGTGAGTAACGTTTTTAGGTAATATTTTATTAAAAAAATTAACGGAAAAAGTTAGGACGGACGGAATAACGAAAACATAAAACGTAATTGTGAGTAACGTTTTACAAGTATTTCGTTACTGGGAGTTACGACTCTCTGATTCTATTAATTACTTTCTGCTAAATTAAAACTTGTGGGTCCAAGTGATTTCATTTCTCTCCTATTTTCTGTGCTTCTTTTCTTACTTTTTTCTCCTATCTCTCTCTCTCTCTCTCTCTCTCTCTCTCTCTCTCTCTCTCTCTCTTTTATTTCTTTCTAACAAACTACACCAAAAATGATACACAATGAATTCAATTTGCACAAATAAAAATGATACACTCGTTTTTCTTTTCCTAACCACACATTAGTTCTTATTTACTTCTTCAACTGAAAGAAAAAAGGTTTATTTAATATACATACTTGTGTCACTAAAGTTTATTTAATTAAATTTTATTTTCATTTTTTGAAATATCTATCTCTTTGTAATTAATAATACTTTTACAATCAAAGATGATATTTAAAATTGCATTGTAATTATATTATGATAGACAAATATCTTTGCATACTTTTTCGAAATATGTAAGGACAATAATGCACTTCGGCCACAAGGAACAAAAAGCCATAAAAAAAGCGACTCGTATCAATCAAATTTCACAACCGAATAAATTTTACATATGTTTATTTAAATTGAATGGTCTTCAATTTTATCTTTTATCTTAGGAAATTGTGTAGAAACTATAATATACATTGTAGTATGGGAGATTTCTCACTTTTGTAAGAAAAAAGTAAGAAAATAAGCATAGAAAAAAGGTGTGAGAGAAATGAAAATCATCTTGGACCCACAAATTGTACTTTAGTAGAGAGTAATTAATAGAATCGAGTAAATGTCGTAACTTCGTTAACGAATACTTGTAAAACGTTCTCACAAGCTACGTTTTTATATTTTCGTTATTCCGCCTGTCCTAACTTTTTTCCGTTAAAATATTTTAATAAAATATTACCTAAAACGTTACTCACAACTATGTTTATTCTATTTATGTAAATTTTAAAAGTATTGTATTATTCTTGTTAACTATTTTAAATAATGTATTATTTTAGTAAAAAATTCAGTGATTCTAACATGTAGTTTGCAAGTCGCGAGTCTTTTTAATTGTCACTTGCTTTATTTTGTAACGGAGTAGTAGTAGTTAGTGAGTGATTAGCACATGATAATTACAAAATTATATATTTACGTACTTATTCGACATTCACATTCGGTGATCTAATCTTCTAATCTGTTTAGACAAAACAAATTATTTAATGATACGAAAATGAGAGGATTCTCAATGATTTGATGTGGGAGAGATGGGAGTGGGAGCAAATAGGCATCCATAATCCACATGGGGTTATGTGCACCAAATGTACAACCCATACACAAATGTTTTCAATTTTTCATTTCCCAAACAGAGAGAATTGAATGATTGATGGAAAAACAAAAACAAAATCACAGTGGCTCCACATGTGGCACGTGCTTGACAAATAGTCTTACTCACTAACGTGTTACATCCCTACAAAAAGATTAGGAAAAGAAAAAAAGGAACGTCAAAGCGTTGTGCAAATTTACTACTCCCTCTTATTTCCAAGAGAGTGCCTTCATTAAGATTAAGGGAGGGGTTAACACATCTAATTTTTTGTTTAAAGTATTCTATGTCAGACTTAAACAAAAAATGCTTGACGCTACAACTAATAATGAGGCCATTCCTTTAAAAATGTATGAAGTATGAATAATGGTGCCAAATCTTAGTAATGACAACAAATTATTACTCCTATTTGTTTAAGTTTTCGTGAAAAAAGTTATTTAATGCTTGTTATATGAAGTAACATCTACTTTTTGAAGTGCGTTCAAATTAGGAATTGTTTTTAGAAAAAATATGCTAATAGGCATGGAGCCTACTAGCTGATTTTATTAATAATATTACTAGCTAATTAAGTAAAGCAAAAGATAATTAATTTTGATAGGGACAAATAAACAATGACATAACTGCTAAGGAGCTTTTTCTGGTTTTATGCTATGTTTCCTTGGGTAGCTTTTTCCTTTTTTTCTGTTAATCTGTTTGGCAAACGGCGCAAAGCAATCTTTCGGTTTGCTGTCCTTTTAAAGTTATGGCTTAATTTATAGCCAAGTACTTCAATAAAGTAGACAGCATATGTGTAGGGAACAATCAATTCAAGAAAGTAGTTAAGATCAGTACTACGAAAGCATTCATTATAATTAAACATTTTTTACACTGATTGCTAACTTATATTGCTCCACCAGTTAAGAGACACTGTAGAGAACATGTAAAAATTTGGTTTAGTGTTCCAAGAAGAAAATAATCTTTTGCAATTACCTCCAGGAAATCAAATATTGGAAATCTAGATTCCTCCTGCCTGAGTTTGAAATATAATCTCAAATAGCCAACGATTAGATGCTAACAGTCATAAGGCACCTCGCACGAGATACACATTTAACAAATGATAAACTAAGACATTCCCATCATTAGTTCATAACTCAAGGGAAAAAGATAGCCAAAAAAATCTCAGTATGACAGTGAACAATAATTCAAATCAATTAGTTCAGTTTACAAGTAAATAGCTTTATAAAAAATAAAAATAAAAAAAAAGAGTTTACAAGTAAATAACCTGTAAAAACAATTGACATTTCCATGCTGCCTTACTAAAATAAATGTGAAGCAACAATATCCTGAAAATGAGATTCCTAATAAATCATCTCATATTCAGGATTTACACATTAACAAATTCACTGTAGCATTCCCTCAATGAGTCTCATACTCCTCTCAAACTCTAAAAGCTTGAGAAAGTAATCAGCCTGCTCGAAACAAGAAGCAGATGCACCAGACTAGAGGTGAGTAGCACAAAGAAAACAAAGTATAATACTAACCGCCTTGAGTGAGAATTGCCTTGGGCCACTAAAAATCACCCAGTAAAGTACAACTTGACACAGCCTACTAGTCCTCGACGAAAAAATGACCAAGGACTGAAACATGGAATCTATTAGTTCGATTAGCCACATGTTAGACGATATAACCTATCTATATGCTTGTTATAATCCCAAAACAAATGCATGTATCTCAGCCCAACTGGACACGGTGTAAAGAATGCCAGACATCCCCGTCCAACCAGAACAGCGACATTCAGCTAGTTCTCTCTGTTTTGTTACCAAACCAGAGAACAATGGAACAAAAGAAATACCAAACTGTTCACCTAGTTTCCTGAGGCCAGCACTTAGACCAATCACAATGCCCACATCTGCATTGAGCAGGCAAAGCAAGTCACCGACTGAACCTCCAACATAAACTGTAGTATGTTTGCCATTATTCTCACGGGACTTCAGGATGTCATTAAAAGCTTGAAGCTTGTCCATAGGAGATTCCATCTTCTTAATCATGTCACCAGTGGTAACAGATCCTTCATAAGGTAACTCATTTGAGTGCACATTTAACACTGGCAAGGCCCCTGCTAATGGAAGAGAATATCAGCCAACAGCTTAAAGTTCAAGAAAGAAACCCATATCTAACACAAAAACAATTCCAGATATCATAGTTTTTGCTTTGACCACAGGAGCGGGGCATAAGAATATCTGAATCTATGACGGGATTTCAACTCCAAATCACCCTCTCAAAGCTAAATGTTTACTTAACCATTTTTTGCTGTATCAAGTTAAACTGACTGATTTTTGGGTTTTGTTAGCTCCCTATTGATAGATCGATACATTGTAAAGGGGCATCAAACTCTTTTTTATGCACTTCAGTACTTCTGTTTTTTGTAATTTGTAATTATGCATCTTCTTGATGCTTTTCAATGAAATACCATTACTTCATCAAAAGAAAAATACCTGCATCTAGTGGTACACAACCTAGTTCCATCCACAAGTTCCTTTTTATTTCATTAGTGTTCACATCTGCACTATTTGATTAAGCTATAGAATACCGGGCATGAATAATCAACTAACCAATCCCTGTGTGCATTTTCTACATTTTTTTGGGTTGGTATAAAACTCTTTTTCCCGCTTTGATCACATTCAGCCAGTTAATTATTACACATTGGAGACGTTTCCTTTGCTTTGTGTTCTGCAGCAATCTATATCTTTCCAGATAATGCGTTAATGGAGTGCAAAGATACTCACTAGCTATTTTTGGTTATCAACTCTTAGAGAATTCCTAAAATTCTCTACTCGTAAACTTTCTCCTTCAATGAGACACATAATCTTCTCTAGTGAACTCTCTATCCTTCATTGGGATCTCTTGCGTGGGTCATCTAAAATTCTTATCTTTATAACTCAGATATCCACTTGTCAGCCCTCAAAACTTTCATATTGGTGATTTTTATGAGGTAATGGCTGATCTGAAAATATAATGAAGTACATGATCAGTCAATGAGCTGAAACAAGCATACCTGATGAAAAAGCTGATCGGATGAGATCTCCAGACCAACAGTATGACAGTACATGAAGATCTGCATGCAGGTTTTCACTTCCCAAAATTTCTTGCAAAACTTTTTTGCAACCGTTTTGGAAAACGAGGTGTTCCCCAGCCCGTTTTACGTCTTCCTGACTCAACCCTCTTAATACACCAGAATGAACCACCATATCATTTGCTCTACTTTCAAAATCAGATAGCTGCACTAGTGCTTTACACAGACCCTCATAATCAAATCTCCCAACTGCGATAAATTGGAGATGTCTTAGGGCTTCTCATTGTCGTGATATTAGACTACAAAGAGGCATCTATCAAAAGAACAAGCGAAGACTACATACCTGTTTCACTAGGTATGATGTTTTCTATGCATTGCTCATATTCCTCAATATACTTGCTGGAAAGACAGCTCCAAGTGGCCCGAAGATCAGCTGCAGATATACGAGCATATGGGGATTCGCAATCATCCAGATCACTCTTTGCTGCTGCAATGATAGCAACATCTGCCAAAAGGGCAGAGGAATCAACAGCACTGCACGTCATGTCGAAATCACAAAACATAGTAAGATTGCCTCCTGCTGGCTCTTGTACTCGAGAAATAGGGGTTATAGTGGACTGAGTAATTGGCTGAGCAGAGATGAATTCCAATTCAAGTTTCATAGCTTTGTTATACAGCTTTTCCACGACATCAAGTTCTTCGCCAGTCAAGGTAACACTTAGTTTATCCAGCAAGTCCTCAATCCTTGAAGCATATGCCTAGTACAGAATCATCACAAGAGAGCAGTTAGACAAATTTCAACTAGTAGAATACTTGGCATTTGGTTAAGGGGTCCATACACAATTAAAAGACAATGCATATCTCGAAAGAATCAAACGCACCTCAAAACTTTCTGAACATAGACAGTCGATCCATCTCTCATAGATGTTATTGCTCTCTTCAGGGACTAGAACAGCCTTGATCTCCGTACTAAGATAGCTGTAAAGCCTCATACAGGGTGCAATTGCACTAAGTGCATAGGCAGCAAGTCTTGTCTTCTCAAAAGGAGTCACGATTTTACCACGACCTTTTTCCCCTTCAACTTTTCCTGCTGCCGTGGCCAGCAAAAAGTCTGTGTATCTAACTGTGGCACTGTCACAAGTGCTGACTTTTGGAAGTTCAAAGCCCCATTCCTGCATCATGATATATCCTTTAAAACTGAAGAATGGACATTACCAATAAATACTTATTAATGCAAGAACAGACGCTCTTTGGACTTTATTCATTCCATGAAAAAGAATTCTGAACTTTTAGAAAAGGTTCAGCTAAGTGTGCAACAGTCCATCAAACCACTGGACTCTCATCTTTCTTCTCTTTGTCGTATTTCACTTCATAACTTACGGACATATTAAAGAGTGAGCTTCTAACTCTAAAAAAATCTTCTAGCAGTACCCCAAATTTACCAACAGATAAACTACTAGATCACTGTTTATCCAGCAAAATTCATGTTCGATTAAACTAACCTTTTCAAAAAGCACAAGACGAGATCAGATTGGGGGATGGAGGAATTTCAACCTTCCCTTTTCCCCCAATGGGAAAATGGAAAAGAAGGAAACTCAATTTGAACCTAATCAACTAAGGCTTGAGTCGCAGGAAAAAAAATGAACACGGCCCTCTTGAGTTCAACTAAAGAATCTATTTCTATTTATGATTCTAAATTACCATCAATGTTACAAGCCTGAGTAGAAAATACAAGAAGAGACCTAGTCAATGTTTACTTTCAAATGGTTAAGCCTGAACTATAATATGAAAAATTAATCAATTATGGGTGTGTTTGGTATTCCAATTTTCCCAGGTCAAAATTTTTGGAAAACATTTTCTACCGGAAAACAAGTTCCTTAAAATTGAGGAAAATGTCTGATTGTCTCCTTTCCACCCTCCAACACCCCGCCCCCATCCCACCACCCACACACCCTTCGCTCGCCCCCACCTCCATAGTGTTTGAATAGATTATACACAAATGCTTTTAGGACAATATTTTATGCTTAGTAACCAAACACTAGAAAATAAGGAAGAAACCACTTAATTTCCACGAAAACATTTTCCGCCTCAATTCCAGATCTCACACCCCTACACTAACCTGCGATACAAGTCTCTAATAAGACCATTAAATTTATATAACAATAACCACTTGAGCCTTAATCCTAACAAGATCATCATTTGCTAAATCTACTAGTTGCTACCATCATCCTATTATGTTCTATCAATTTCAATATGAACACATAGAGATTAACATAGGTGTAGCTTACCCGTACAAGATCATCTTGATCTTTAAGCTTCCGTAAGACACGCTTTCTCAGATCACGAATAGCTTCCTTATCATCCTCATCATCAGCATAATCCTCTGCTTGTTCATATCTGTTAAAAAGAACAAAATAATTAATCAACAGATTCCATAAAATTCACCATATTTACCATTATAACCATATGCAACAACCACTACAATTTCCCCTCAATACCAAGTTAAGTATCCTCTATATCCAGGATTTATTTCTTAGATGGTCCCTCAAGTAATAGTTATTGTCTTCTTGATTCCAGTTTCCTTCAATAAAGAAAGTGACTTTCTAAGATAATAACTATTTAGATGGTCACTCAACTAATAGTTATTATCTCGTAGAGTTACCTTTCTTCTTGATTCGAATCTCTTTCAACAAAGAAAGTGACTTTCCAAGATAATATTATTAGTTGAGTGACCATATGCGAAATCAACTCTCTATATCCATTCCCTAACTCGGGGGGGAGGGGTGCTTACGCATGAGCAAAAGCTTGAAGGAAATAAACATCTTGAGAGATACAGTGAAGAAATGATTTAGAATCCAAAGTCCCAGATGCTAAACACACCACAAAAGGAGTATAAAGAGCACATAAAGATTCATTCTTGAATTTGACCCAAAGCCTCTTAGCTATCCCACCATCATCTGTATTTGCTTGGAATCCTTCCATATCAAGAATCTACCCTTTCACAATATCCAACTTCTCAAACTAATCTTATCTTCTCACTACAAGTAGCAGCAATACTTGATTAAAAAAAGCTGTTATAACTTCCTAGAAAACTTTGACCCGTTTAGAATTATCCAAACACCTATGTTTGTGTGATGTAATTTAGTCAAGATGTGCCCAAGTTGAGGGGAAAAGTTGCTAACTTTCTTTGAAAAAGAGGAAAACGGTGTGTAATAGAAGTGAGAAAAGTCTTATGTTTTTATAGATTGTGGGTGTAGAAGAGAAATGGGAATGCGCGTTAATGAGAAAAAGTAAAGAAAGGTTAGGGGACTAAGTCTAAATTTGGTCACAGATGGGGTAGTCTAAATTTGGTCAGAGAAGGGGTAAATTGAATGGTCGTCGACCTAAGAAAGAACTGTAGATGATAAAGAAGAAAGAAGAAGAACCGTGACGTGTTGGTGAAAGCAAGGAATCGAAATCAAGAATTGAAAAAGAGAGTTTGGGGTTGGTGTTAATTGGGGACAGCAGCACTAAATGCGGTGGCAAGCAAGTTGCAGGTATACCATCCGGACTACCTAACTGCTACTGTACTTTCATTCAAACTACACACCCCTCCCATTATTCTCTCCTTCTTGGTCAATCAAAGTAGTCACTCTCTCACAGTTTATAAGTCTACTTTTCTTTTAGTCGATCTCAAAAAAAAAATGATAATAATTTAATTTTAAATTTTACTTTTTATTATTTAACGCGATGATTTATAATCATAAAACAAGATTCAAAATTTTCTTTATTTTTTAAATTTCGTATCCAATCAAATTACATCACGTAAATTAAGACGGAGGAAGTAATTACTAATATTATGATTCTGTTTTCACACAATTAAACAACTTATTAAGTTTCACTTTTTAATTATAGATTGTTAATCTGAAAAGCCAAAACAATCAATAACACGTTAGAATTGATTAAATTACTATGTACTAGATTGTTAATCTAAAAAGTCAAAACAATGAATAAGATCTTAGGTTTGATTAAATTGCTACCTCCTGATTTATGTAACCCCCTTTCATTTTTAGTAAATTCAAAATAATAACATTTTTTTGTATTTAATAATTAATTATTAACTTTAAACTTTCTATTTTATCAGGAAAGTAAATAGGAATAGCGTGCAGGACAAGCCTTCACCTATTAGGATTTTTCCCTGCCTTGTCCTTGTACCAATTAACATTTTTTTCAAAATTTTGCCTTAGTCCTGCCCGTCCGCACCTTAATTATATATTATTTTTCCTCTTTATTTCTTATTTGCAGTATTTTATTAAAAAAATTTAGTTGAACTTTATAGAGTAGAGTTTATATAATATAATCAAATTTAACGACAGTGTTGTTAAAATTCACTTTTCTTCTACTTTATGATTTACATTAATGATAGTATCTATTTTTTTATCTAGAAATATTCTAGAATAATTATTTTCCTTCTAAATACAGATCTACATTAATTACAAAATATTTGGTTTCCTTTTACGTTTTTTATATTCAATGCAAGAAACAATTTAATGAATCAATAAATAGTGATGTAAAGTTTACTTCGATTCTATAACAAACGTTTGAGGAAAATATGACCATCTGAAAAATAACACTTTAGTAAAATCCATTTCCTCGGACAATGAAGACCCTTGTAATGAAACTAAAATTTTCTACAAGTTCTATAGCTAGCTTTTTCCATTTGAGTCGCTGTAAGAATTTTAGTCCATTGACTTATTCGTCTAACGACTAACGGCAACTGGCTTGATTCAAAAATCCAATTTAGAATTTCTCTAAATATTAAGAAAAGTCTAAATCTTAGAAATGTCATGCACTCATTAAATATTTAGTAGCCGTTTGGCCAAAAAAATTATTCACTTTTTTCCGAAATTTTTTTTCACTTTTTTTACTTTTAGGCGTTTTTAATATAAATATTCGGAATACAACTCTAGTTGTATTTCGAATATCAAAAACAAGAAAAACTTGTTTTTAAAAAAAAATCACTTTTTTACACTACATTTCACCAAAAACTACAATTTCAAAAACTATGGCCAAACACAACTCCAACTCCAACTTCAAAAATTCCAAAAAAAAAGAATTTATTTTTAGTATTTATGGCCAAACGGCACCTAAAATTTTTGGCAGTAACTTATATAACATTGAATATATAATGATAAAAGATGCGTCGGAGTTTACATGGGAAGTCAGCTTGTGGTTTCCTATTAACTTCGTGGGCTTGGGCCTATTCTTCTTAAAAACCCACTACTTGCCCTAGCCCATTTAAATCTTCTTTTTGGGTGGTCTTTAAATTTTGCTCCTCATATTTGTAATCTTTAAATTTTGTCCTTCGGCTACAATTTATGGGTTTCAGGTTCGAACCCTCACTCAGTCAAAAATTTAAAAAAAAATCGCAACGCAGAGTTTAAATTTCGCTATACCCCCACCGGCAGAATTTTAGTTATGTTTAACCACAAGTCCGCCGATGGAGCAAGATTTTATATATGATATATATATATATATATATATATATATATTTTACTTTTCAAGGTAAACATTTAGCTATGCCTTGACTAAAAGTGTGCCCCATAAGACATAACTAAAAGTGTGCCCCATAAGGCAGAACTTTTCCTTAAGGAATAACTAAAGTTATGCCGGACCCGGTATAACTATAAGTTCTGCCTTATAAGGCAAAGTTTATGCCTTAAGGAAAAGTTCCGCCTTAGGAGCATGCTTTTATTTATGCCTTAACTAAAAGTCTGCCCCATAAGGCGGAACTTTTCCTTAAGGAATAACTAAAGTTATGCCGGACCCGGCATAACTAAAAGTTCCGCCTTATAAGGCAAAGTTTATGCCTTAAGGAAAAGTTCCGCCTTAGGAACATGCTTTTAGTTATGCCTTAACTAAAAGTCTGCCCCATAAGGCGGAACTTTTCCTTAAGGCATAACTAAAAGTTTGCCTTATAAGACAAAGTCTATGTCTTAAGGAAAAGTTATGCCTTATGGGGCATACTTTTAGTTATGCCTTAACTAAAAGTCTGCCCCATGAGGCATAACTAGGAAAATACTTTTAGTTAAGGCTTAACGAAAAGTCTGCCCATAAGTATGTCGGACCCGGCGTACACTTGTTAAGGAATAACCAAAGTTATGCCGGACCCGGCATACTTATGCCAAGTCTGCCCATAAAGCATGAGTATGCCGGGTCCGGCATAACTTTGGTTATTCCTTAACAAGCGTATGTCAGGTCCGGCATACACGCAACCCAAACCTTGCCTTGCGATTTTTTTTTTTTAATTTATGCTTGAGCGGGGGTTCGAACCCAGAACCTCATGATTTCTGCGCGAACGCTCAGGGTTGCAATACGAAGGGAAAAAATTAAAGACCAGCAATATGGGGGGCAAAATTTAAAGACCACAAATATGAGGGGCAAAATTTAAAGACCACCCCAAAAGAAGGGCAATCAGTGCAAAAAAAAAATGTAAAATTAACGGATCTTCCTCGGTCCCGCTCTGTCCTAACCCGTTTAAAATTTTCACTATCATGTCCGTTAAGAGTTTGTCTTGCCCCGTCCTGCCCCATTGTCATTCCTACATTTTAGCCTTGTTTAAGGTATTTATAGCCACATAAATACTTTTTGGCTTATTTTGGACTATAAGTTTCAAAAACTTCCTTTCATTTTTAAACTTCGTACCTAGTCAAACACCTTAATATAAATTGAGATGGAGGGAGTATAACTTTTTCACACAATTAATTTACTTACTAAGTACCCTTTTAAATATAGGGAAAAAGGTTCCCTTTACTATGCGAAAATGAATGTTTTACCTTCCGTTATATCATCCGTACAAAAATACCTCCGACATTACTTTAATGATTCAAATACACCACTCCTCTCTTAGGCCCGTTCAAGGTGAATGTGGATAATTAATTCTATGTCGCACTGCCATTTTGATGAGGTAAACGTCACATGGCATGCCACCTCAACGCTCTAGCCCAATTTAATCTTCTCCTCCAGTTGCTATTTCATCACTAATACTTCTTTTTCCTCTACCACCATTACCATCTTAACATTGTAATGACCATTACTATTTTATTTATCTAACAATTCAATTATTTTATACTTAAAGCAAAATATGCTTAAATGGAACTGTATGATTTATAGTGGGAATTACTTTATACAAACAGTACATTTACAACTTTCAATAATTTTATAGATATTAATTACTCCATGATGTAATATGTATCGTTCGTTGGAAAGGAAAATGAAGAGAAAAACCTGTTAAACAGTGTGAGATTGTTTCTTTCGCACAGCTTGAACTCTTTTCTTCTCTTTTGAAACATTCTGCTCTTTCCTTCCCATTCATAGGATGATTAAATGTTATGAGTTTAAAATGTACTTCCGCGTTCTAATTTACGTGAACCCATTCAATTAGATAGAGTTTAGAATATTTTTTTTAAAAAAATTATGGTCTCAAACACGATATAATAATTATACGGCTAGAAATTTTTTAAAACTTGTGATCTTAAACATGCATATCATAACATTTTTGTGATTGAAAAAACTTTTAATTAGGGTAAAATAAGAATTTTAAATTTAAATTACATCTAATTGTAGGAAAAAATCATTCTTTTCTTAACGAACTAAAAATAAACATGATCAAATACGGCTTTGTATTTAAAACAACTAATGGATGCGGGTAAATACCATATAAAATATTGCACATCCGTCAGAAGTGTTGGTACCTCAAATATGTTGTATGTCGACGAAACCGACTCTCTGTTAATAATAATAATAATAATAAAATAATAATGTAACCTTAATGAGGAGTGAATAATACCATCCACAAATTGCATGATTGTGAATGAAATTTTTGGACTTAAGCAAAGTAGAAAGGAACTGCATGATTCAGACAGTTAAGAAGAACTACGTAATGTGATCGAGGTGGTTGCGGTTGACAGCACAAGTAACGTCGGTTCTACGTTTTTGCTAAAGTTGTTGTAGATTATTATAGAAAAAAGGGTCTTATTTATTCCTTTATTATTCAAAAAAAATTAAATATTATCGTAAATTATACTGTTGGTGCTTTCAAATGCACATGCAAATATATGCGATCGTCGTACAAGTAATATAGTGATGATATTAGAGCGTCGAACTCGTAGGGAATTGTGATTAACTATTTACTAAATTAAACTAATGCTAATTATTTATTCAAACAATTTCTTAAAAGTGATTTTTATTAACTAAAAAGATTACAACACTAGAAACTAAACAAGTAAAGTAAATAAGTAAGACTAAATTCAATAAGAGAAAAATACTCCAGGGCTATTGGTAAATGATTTATCTAGTTTAGTAATTAACAGGGTTAATATTAATCGTAAGAGCTCCGAGCTCTTACTCGCCTATTCAAGTCACTTTCACGCCTATATATATATATGGTCATGAACCTTAACAAGAAGACATTTATAGATTCTGATAAATCAAGTTCATTTGCAACTTTCACCCATACACGTAAGACAATAGCTATGTAAAACATATAAATGACAATATGCAGGTTTAATTGAAATGTATAAGCAGCATACACAATGTCACACTGATTACAGACATATACACTAGTGATACATTTTTATACATACATTTATGCACTAGTAATACACACACATTACAGTTAGGAATCATACCTTGTTGTAGATGATCTATGAACTATAAATTGAAATCTCTCTCGCATCGCGTAGTGTCTCATCACACTAGATATTGTATCTTTGTCCCACTACTATTAACACAATTTCTTTATGAAATGGATCATTTATTATACATTTTTCTTCCGTTGCTATGTCGTTCGTTTTCGCAATCGATCATAACAATATCAACAATGTCTATTGCATCCATAGCAATTGGAGCAATCTGTACTTGTTAAATGGCCTGACATTGAATAGCAGTTGAAGTTGTTGCCAACAAGTTACCATTTGAACATTCACCAATTGTACATGCATCTTTCAATGTGATGTATAATGTCAACTCATTGATATTCAGTTTCTTTTTTTAATCTCCTCTACAAGCGGACACTCATATCATTGTATACATGCATTGCTTGATATTCCTGTTGTAATGTGTAATTTATCTACATCATAATTGTAGAATCTCTACCCAATTACTTGTATAGTCATCAACAAAATAATCATAATTACAGTCCGAATTGAATGACACTCTATTAACACTAAAATGATCAATTTTACTCTCACTTACTCATTCACCTCTGTGTTGTATCAAAATTGAAATCAAATTTTGAAACAGAAGACATTGTATAAGTTTGTCGATTTGGTATGAATTTCGTAATTTCAGAAAAAATCAACTCTATGAACCTGATTGTGGATCACAATTTGTGCGGAAAGCTTTCCAGATTCGTGATTCTTTGGAGCTCTACTATGATCTTACTTCTTAGAAACCCTCCCCATTTTGTAGCAAATCGAACTAGTGGGCGTGGTTCATGCCTTTTATAGGTTGAAAATTTCATACTCAACGTGCGATTGTATGATTAGAAATCGGGGAGACGGGGAGGGGATCTTTGCTAGCCGAGATTTTTGCGTGCTTGGTGTTAGAATTAGCATTGTTTATGTTGGCGAGCCATTGTAATTTATTTATATGGGCTATGATTTGTATATTGGCTTTTTGTGGCCATCTGGTGGTTAACATTTTTACCCGGATGACTGTATATATACTTGTGCCATTAAATAATAGGGGGCCTTAGAGAAGAAATTGCACGATTTTCTCTTCAAATAGTATGTTTAATTTTTGCCCTTCAAATGAGCTGGTCTTTAATTTTTGCCTTTTAGCGATCGGATCTATGCTTGTGGGCTTAAGTCCTTTAAGGGCCGGAGCATAACTTGTAGGATATTATGATGCGAACATATAAACTTATGCCCCATGAAAAAATTATTTGTTGAGAGGGAAAAATTAAAGACCAACCCAAAATAAGTGTAGAAGTGTTGATGGCCCAATATTAGATTATCCAACTTGTGCAAATCTCCCAAACATTTAGGATCCGTTTGGTAGGCTGCACTATTTAAAATAATCATTGTATTAACATTTAGTCCAGCCTATACATTGTTTGTCTTAGGATCGGGAGTCCGGGATAGTGCGGAATTAGACAAAGCAGTCAATTAAAGACAATAACAAGAATAATATAGGAGACAAAGATTTAACGTGGTTCGGTCAACTTGACCTACATCCACAACCAAAAGAGGAGCAAATTTACTGACACTAACGGATACAAAAGAGAGTACAAAACAACAAAAAAGAGTACATAATTAGAGTAATTAAATACTTTAATATCCCAAAACCCCCAAGAGAATAACCTCACAAGATCACTCCAACGAAGGGTTCACACAAGTGTTCTCAACACAACTCTCTTACAAAATACTCTCTATAGAAGAACAAAAACTCAACTAAGTTCTCAAATTGGTGTGTTCTTGGAATGAAAAAATAACATCCTTTTATAGGAGCAAAACTTGGAGCTCAAGTTCTATAATAAAGGAAAAAATAAATGGTCAAATTTTCTCTACCGCATAACCATGCTTTGGCTCCAAGAAATATTTGTGACCAACTAAATTGGCACATGTCAAATAAGGCCACATCTTACAAATCTCCACCTTGGCCTGATTTTGGCCAATATTGCTCCACTTTCTTCAAAACGCTCCAAGAGGCAAATTTCATAATTTCACAATGTCAGAATCAGACGGATCTCCGTATGATGTCGAAACAGTAGCAACACCTGTAACAACAGATCCCAACAATGTATACAACGTCCCAGACTTACGTGCCTTCATAACCACAAGAGCACCTCGAGAGACTTCAAGAACTCGACCTCCACCTGTGTATTTGCACCCAAGAGATTCTAGAGTGCCCAAAGAGATGAGATTTTTCTTTAACTCAGGAACATATCTAACATTGGTGAGAGATCTCATCACACCATTGTGCATTTTGATTCGGACTGTACCTTTTCCAACAATTTTGCAGGCAGCATTATTGCCCATAAAAACAACTCCATCTTCAATAGAATCATATGTAGAAAACAAGTCCTTGTTGGGACACATATGATGCGAACAACCCGAATCAAAAATCCACTCATCGTTAGAACTAAAATTATTTTCAGTTACGAAGAATATAGCTCATTCAATCTCATCAACTGCAACACTTGCTTCTGCAATGTCAGAATCCCCGTACTCATTTTTCTTTTTTCAACTTAGGACAGTCAAACTTAATGTGGCCCTTTTTATGACAATAATGACACACTAAATTGTTGTATATGGACTTTGCATCAGATTTACTCGTAATAAATAAACCAGCCACCTGATTTCCACTACCTTCCCCAGTAATATCTCTATCTATCTGATATTTAGATTTCAGCATAGATTTGAGACGCCGACACATATTCACAAGTTTGGACCAAAGCCAACAAGCTTAAATCCCAAACTAACCCAAATGCGCCAAATTGGGTACACAGTCGTCGCAATATAATTTACCCAACTATGAGTCGGGATCGAATCCACAGGGAACAATATAAAGGCGATTTATACAAGTAAGGAATTATCACCAACTAGGCTAAGTCAAACACTTTTTCAATATTTGATTTTTGGTTTAACAACTAACAAAGATAAAACTAACTAGAAAGCGGGTAAAATGATCAATGGTCACAAAGGAAATTACGCTCAAATAATGATCCAATGTATTTCACGATTTTACAACTAAGAGCGAGTTTTTGATGTTAATAGCTAATGATTTCTAAAATCTCATCAAAAGTCTCTCGACCAAATTGATGAATGTCATTACTAAGCTTTCTCAAGCCTTAGAATGTAGAAAATGTGAACAATCAATATAATCTCAAGTAACTTTCCTATCTCTAGCTCAAGCAGTGTTTTAAAAGGTCCTTTTGGGGCAAGCCCCGAGGCTAGCCCCGGGAGGAGGCGTACCAAAAACGCACCGAGGGGTACAGGCGGGGCATAAGTATTTTGGGGCGTAAACCCCAACCTTCGGGGCGTTCGCCTAGGCATAAGCCCCAACATTTGGGGCGTAAATTCCGGGAATTTTTACAAATTTGAGCCAAAATTGCTTAATATTGTCACGACCCAACCCCGTAGGCCGTGACTAGTGCCCGAACTGGGCACTCATACACGCTCACTAATCAGATTCGGCATACAAACGACTCGTACATAAATCAGTATCAAACGTGGCTCCAAACTGGCGCCAACAAATATATATACTGCGCAGAAGCCGGCAAAGCTATCATAATGTACATAACATAACAAAGCATACATACACGCAGCCGATAAGGCTGCCACGGCGGATGGGACGCCCAAACACACCTTACTCAACGCGTCCGAACAAAACTGTACATAACCCACATCTATGTCTACAGACCTCTAATACAGAACAATAGAATCATATGACGGGACAGGGCCCCGCCGTACCCTGAATAAACATAATCATATACATCGGAAGAGTATATACCCAAAATGCTGGCTCCGGAATAAAGGGCACTCTGAACAGCAGAACGGAAATCCTACGCCGGTGGATCACCAAAATGCGTATCTGTACCTGCGGGCATGAAACGCAGCCCCCGAAGAAAGGGGGTCAGTACGAAATATGTACTGAGTATGCAAAGCAGGAAGTACAAAAACGAAGTCATAACCGAAGTAAGGTGTACAGAACGTGAGCATAATAACCCAAACGCCAAAGTACGTATACCCGAAATACAAATCACACATAAGCAGTGTAGAAGACGAGTATAACCATCAGAACGCCCAAAATGCTTAACTTTATTTTGAAAAACATTCCTGTCCCACATATGCAGAAAATAGAATATATCGTATAAACTGACGTTAACCGAATGCCGAGGAACGTACGGCCCGATCCATAAATAAAATAATAATGCCGAGGAACGTACGGCCCGATCCATAAATAAAATAATAATGCCGAGTAACGTAAGGCCCGATCCATAAATAAAATAATAATGCCAAGGAACGTACGGCCCGATCCATAAATAAAATAATAATCATACATCACATCACACCATCATATATCATATCATATCATATCATATCATATCAAATTATCATATCATCAAGCATCATATCACATATCACATACGGTTCGCAATGGGACCCGGCAGACAGAACGTGGTCGCCACTCCATCTGGACGCCACAACACATCATACTTCAGAAGGTTTTATATCTCCGAACATCTCCGTTACACATCATAACACATATACACGGTACCCGGCCAAGAGGGGCTCGGCGTACCGGTCACATCATACTTCGTATCACATCATACTTCGGAAAACACATCATACTTCAGAATAGTGCGGACGATAGCAACCGGCCCGGGATCCGGTGAAGGATGTAACAACAAAACGCACGAGCAGAATCGTAAGTAGCCATATGCATACAATTCATTATTACAAACTCAACAGAATCATCAAAGCGAACTATTATTTCAAAACCAAGATAATAGTCAAATCAAATTTTCTCCGATTGTCACTCGGAATATATCAAACCGAACTTCAGAAATCATAACCACGTATCCAAATCGCATGCATAAAAATCCTCATTTCAGACTTAACGGATAAATAAGTAATCATATTCGGGGGTCGGAAAAATAGTCATATTGAATTCTTTCAAAAGCCATTAGAATTTACAAAAGAAGATCGCGGGACCCACGGACGAGCGTCAACCCAATCCGGGCCCGCCTACGAAAATCATAGTTATCATATATTATCAAATCATTATTACCAACTCAAAAGACACGTAAACTGATCGTACTTGAAATCGGAATAATCGTCATATCATATCCTTTCAAGAATAGTCATAAGTACATAAGAAAAGTCGCGGGGCCCACAGAAAGGTGTCGACTCAGGTCGGGCCCGCCTATGGAAAACATAATCATCATACATCATGGAATCATTTTTGAGCATATCGAGGCGATCCGGTTCTGTCTGTGAAAGTTACGGACTTTCGTAGTTTTCGAAATCATTTAGGAACAAAACTCTATTAAAAATCAATTTTTATGCAACTTTTGAAACGTAGTCATACAAAAGACATAAGAACCAATATTTCATCATATCAAGAATACGAAGACCAAGAAACAAATAAGAATCACAGACATGGTCGGATCGCGAGAGTAGAATTTCCTCGAGGCTCGTATCATCGCCTATTTACGACTAAGGCATGCCAAAAGGAGGAAGGGTTGCGCTTTACATACCTCGATCGCTCCCAACGCTACTCCAAACTCAAGCTAATCACGACCTACGCCTCGGGCTGCCCAAGGTCTACAAACAAGTCATAATATGCCAAACATTAGCTAAAGACATTTTGGGCATTAAATTCCAATTTAGCCCTTAATTCTACGTAAATTTAGGCAAGCATTTCCGTAAATAGGCCACCCCGAGAATTTAACTCGGCCAAATCAATCAACAACAACAACAACAACCAACCTAGCAGCATTCATAATCAATCTGAAAGGCAATACAACATTAATAGCTTTCTTTTTCATCATTCAACAACATTCATGAATTCAATTCAACGGCTTACCTTCAAGCCAACATCCACGCTTATACATTCGAATACTAACCCGAACCCATACCAACAATATTCAAAGACATTCTAAGCAATTCATACAACATTTCAAACATTCCAAATAATACTCCCACTCACCCGAAAACTGCCCAAACCCGAGAACACCTCCATAACTCATCCCTCACTTCCAAATCATGATTTGCACCAACAATTCATATTCTAACAATGCTATTCTCATCAAAATACAAATTACATTAAATGTACAATAACCTCCAAATCAGTCCGCAACAATTACCACATCAATTTGAGTCATTAAACTCTCATTCTCATCATGGAATTCATAACGACAACAACTAAAATGTTAAGTAGAATCAATCCATTCATTGTCATATCATATGACCCATTTTCGACCAACACTACATATGCACATATTTATGATTCTTATTCATTCCTCCATTCTACAACAATCACAACATACCAACTAGACATTAATTCATAGCTTCAACACAACACAACACAACACAACACACACACACACACTTACACGGCTATACACTACACACACAACCTCAACTCCAACATGCCATATTTCATGAATTTCCTCCATTTTAACATACTACAACATACATACACCCTTCATAACACATAAAACATGATTAAATCTTACCTTTCTTCTTCAACTTCACAAATAGGATAGGGTTTCCAATTGACACAACGGATGGTTTGATGACCCAAACAACACTTCCACGCTACTTAGGGACCTCCAATTAGTGGATTTGCATAGAAGAAATAATTTTCGAATGGCTAATTTTTGACTTGAATTTTCCAAGAGTTGGCCGAATGGTGTGGTTGTTCTTTCTCCAAGTTCTTGATTTTTTTTCTAAGTGTGGAAGTGAACAAAGATGACTTATTAGTCATCTTTTAAGCTCCTAGATGAATCTTCCAAGTGTCCATGGCCCACACATGGGTTGGACCAATTAAATTTGGCCACAAAGTGTGTGGGACCATTTCCAAGCCACATGGCCAACATGACAATTTTTCATGATTTTCAACTTTCCAATACTACAATTTTGGTCCCAAATTTTTTCTAATTGTTCCATGCCAACAAATTCATGAACACTTTAGGTCTTAAAACAAAATCGAAGGTCAAAAGTCCCGACTTTGTATCCCGGAATGGTTTTGTCTCTAACTTACCATAGATAAACCGGATTGTTCCAATGTACGAAATACGGGATATAACAAATATATTTTTTAAAAAAGTTAAATATCCTGTAATTAGCTCATCGTAAATTCTCAAACTAAATATCTCAAAAAGTCAAAAGTTTTTTCTAATCGTTTATCCTAATTTCATAAGCTTTTCTCATTGTTGTTTACGGAGTAACATATACACTTTACACCTTTGTATGCAAAGTAAACTACAAAGCAAATAGTTTTTGTCCTCCAATTCTTACTAGCTTCCATGTTTGCATTTTCCTTCTTTATGCTTTATTTTCTTCAAGATTTTCTTAGCATTCTTCAATTTATCTTTTTCAAGATAATTTTTAGTATTAGAATTTCTTTTGATATCACTCTACTTTATATAATGTTCTAAAGACTCTACTCTGACTATTTGTATTATAATGAGTATTAATTTGTATCTAGTTTTAGGTTTTAAAATAATAACTTTATATTATTGTCAATTTTATCTTTGAATTATTAGGACAGAGCATAGTTTTGTCAACTCTAATTATGTTTCATCATAGTCATGTTATTGTGTAATGCATCTTTACATTCACTTTTTCAAGATTTTTTTAATAGTTCATGCATATGTTAACATGTTAATAATAAATATATACATTTTTATACTAATTCTTTTTTATTTATATAATTTTAATATATTTTTTACTTATATTTTTATTTTATTAATTTAGAAAATATTAAAAATTAAGTACCCATGAGGCTTATGCCCTGTGCCTCGGGGCTTACGCCTGGGCGAGGCATATGTAAAACGCCTCGCCTTACGCCCGTGCCTTTTAAAACACTGAGCTCAAGTTATTAGATGAGGTTTAAAGCCCCAAATTCTTGTTAATTAATCTTTTCCAACCTCAATCTTCCTCTCTCGAGCTCAAATCGAAGTAAATGGGCGGGTCTTAGGGTTAGCTGATCCCTTAAGAAATATTAAAGAACAAGATTAATTAAAACAACATTAACTCACTTCATTAGTAATAAAAATCATCCAATACATAAGCAAAACAAGAGTTTCATCCAACACTTTAATCATAGAATATTTCCATAAACAAGTTTCAAGCATTGAAATGAAAAACTACACACTTAAATAGTCAATACAAAATAAGGAATTGAAGAAATGAGTAAAAGAGTAAGAAATTTCTCATCTAAGTCTTCAAATCTTCAATCCCCAAGTGTGGGTGTTAGAACCCTAGCTCTCCAAGACTTGTAAAATGGCCAAAGATGAAAAATAATGTCTTCAAGTCTTGCTTTTGTAGTGCCCCCATTTTTTCAAGTCAAAATATGACAAAATTTACCCCAAAGTTTCAGTTTTGCAAATCTGTTCCGTTTTTGCACTTCTAGTTATTTTTTTTTCCCATTTCTTCAATTTGACCTCTTTTTGATTTGTTTTCAATTGGTTTCTTCCCGATCACTTCTAAATCACATAAAACCTGTAAAGTGAAAGTAAACAGCAGTAAATGCACTATTTTCTCAATCAAACATAGCAAAAATATAAAATTAAAGAAGAGATAAGTTGGTAAAATACCAACTTATCACAAGCGGACACTCATATCATTGTATACATGCATTGCTTGATATTCCTGTTGTAATGTGTAATTTATCTACATCATAATTGTATAATCTCTACCCAATTACTTGTATATTCATCAACAAAATACCCATAATTACACTCTGAATTGAACGACACTCCATTAACACTAAAATTATCAAATTTACTCTCACTTACTCATTCACCTCTGTGTTGTATCAAAATTGAAATCAAATTTTGGAACAGAAGACATGGTATAAGTTTGGCGATTTGGTATGAATTTCGCAATTTCAGAAAGAATAAACTCTACGAACCTGATTGTGGATCACAATTTGTTTGGAAAGCTTTCCAAATTTGTGATTCTTTGGAGCTCTGCTCTGATCTTACTTCTCAGAAACCCTCCCCATTTTGTAGCAAATAGAACTTGTGGGTGTGGTTCATGCCTTTTATAGGTTGAAAATTTCATACTCAACGTGCGATTGCATGATTAGAAACCGGGGAGACGGGGAGGGGATCTTTGCTAGCCGAGATTTTCTCGTGCTTGGTGTTAGAATTAGCGTTGTTTATGTCGGCGAGCCATTGTAATTTATTTATATGGGCTATGATTTGTATATTGGATTTTTGTGGCCATCTGGTTGTTAATATTTTTACCCGGATGACTGTATATATACTTGTGCCTTTAAATAATAGGTGGCCTTAGAGAAGAAATTTCACGATTTTCCCTTCACATGGAATGTTTAATTTTTGCCCTTCAAATTGGCTAGTCTTTAATTTTTACCTTTTAGCAATCAGACCTATGCTTGTGGGCTTAAGTTCTTTAAGGGCCGGAATATAACTTGTAGGATATTACGATGTGAACATATAAACTTACATTTTTTGTGCGGACTGCCCTTCAAAGGCACTGGTCTTTAATTTTTGCCCCTCAAATTGGTTGTCTTTAATTTTTCATTTGCCTAAGAGGTTCTGGCTTCGATCCCCAACTCAGTAAAAAAAAAAAAAAGGAATTTCGCAAGGCAGAGGTTTTTAGCAAAGTTAGGTCTATTCGGGCAAAAGTTAGGCCTTAAGGTAGAGGTTTGCCTTAAGGCAAACTTTTACCCAAAATTAGGACTTAAGGAAAATCTCTACCTTAAGGCCTAACTTTTGCCTAGAATTAGCCCCATTCGGGAAAAAGTTAGGCCTTAAGGTAGAGGTTTGTAAAATTTCAACTAAGTAAAAAAAAAAAAAAATTGACTCAAGGCAAAACTTGAAACTCTGCCTGAGCTGCCTTGCGAATCCAAAAAAGGACTTTAGCGGCAATAAAAATTGGCATTAGCGGCAATAAGAATTGTCGCTATATCCTTTACCGGCTAATGATCTTTGGCCGGTGAATCGGGAGTCGTCAAAGACTTTGGCGGCCATTCTCACAAAAGCTGGTAAAGGGTATAATTTATTGCCGCTAAATCCCCTTAGTTTTAACGGCAATTGTTTGCGGCAATTGTTTTGGCTGCTAAATTCAATACATAACGGCTAACTATGCTCTTTTAGCATTCATTTTTATAGCCGGTAAATTCAATTAAATTGCCGCTAAAACATCTATAGTTTTAACAACAATTGTTTTGTGGCAATTCTAATGGATACAATATCCCTTCTTAAAGCATTTTAGCTTGCCCTTTTAGCATCCATTTTAATGGCGAGTAAATTCAATTAAATTGATGATAAACGTCACAAGATTTAGTGGCAATTGTTTTGCCGCCATTAATAATGATCTAGTTTGCACTTCTAGTGATAATTTTGTAACTAGAAAATCCAACAAAATTGTTAGTAAAAGAAAGCCTCTTAGAGACAACAAAGTTTGGCAAATGCTAAAAAACATATTAATATTGATTCATAAAACAAAATATATTCCTTTAAATCTAAACAAACAAAAAGGAAGTACTAAATATTAATGTCCCAACTTAAATAATGAACATATATTGTTTGAACTAATATAACCAATGCTATAAAATAATGTCTTCAAAATTCTTTTGCAACTCTTCATCATATTGAAATTTTTCAAATGCGAATTTTTCGAACATGACCTGAAATATTAAATAAATTTGTCAAAAGATGAAATGTAATGTGGAAAATGAAACTTTAGTATTAGAATACAATAGCTATAAAACTATGGAAAAGAAATAAACATCTAACAAGAATTCAAGATACCATCATTTCTTATAAACAAACTGGAAGGAGCTATACCAAGAAATAAAATTTGCCAGAATCTTTCAAAAGTTTCACAGGCTGCTAACTAATATGTTGATGTCATACTCACTTTCAGAGTTGTTAAAGTTCCAAGCAAATAAAGACCATGACAGATATTTGGCTTACACCTTTAATATGGACAACCATGGAGATATTGAAATTTACAACTAGAAAGGAATACGTCTAACTTGAATTAATGTAATTTCTCCTTATACTTTACTTGTTCAATAAGATATCACTTTAAACAATAAGATTATCATCTGCAATTAAACCACTAGAAAAGCAAAGCTGCTTCTTCGATGAGTTAGCAATCAGCCAAATAGACAAAGTTCTATTGATGACAGGTTAACTTGCCACAATCAAAAGTTAGCCATCATTATCTGTAGCTACTTACCTTACTAAGAATTGTATCTTTATGGCTTTTTCTTTTATTTTTTGGAATTGAAATTTTGTTAGTATTTAATTCATCTTTAAATACTATCAATTGAAATATCCACAAATCATTGACCTCTGCAAAATGCGTGAAACATAACATTTCTTTTCTGTAACTACATACATAAATTTTTATGTTGTAGAGACTTGGGAGAAAAAAAACAATAGAAAGAGCTTTTTTCGTCTAAAGAGTGACTGTTAACAAATGGCCATTTCACCCCATGTAAGATAGAATTGAAACTAGTTTTTAAGTCGTCTTAAAATGCTAGGATTTGGGATATCCACATTGTATTGACCTTAAGATAATACAAACTTTCAAAAGAGTCCACTTTGTATGAACATTTAACTTTGGGGCCGTGAGACTCATGTCTAATTGTCACTAATGATTGACTACTGGAAAGGCCTATTCTATTGTCTCACCCTCACTCGTTAAATTTAGCTTTTTCTATGTACATAGTAAGTAAAATATATTGTACTACTACTGTATATTTTTGTGTCGCAAAGCTTGAATATATCTATATGTATATACATACACTAGACTAGTCGAACTTCCGCCTAGTCTAGTCTAAATCTACTATTGTTGCATATAACAATAATAATATGAGTTACAAATCTCTTATGCTAATAGTGTATATAACTTGAACTCTAACAATATTTTAAGACTACCTATAGATCAGCAGTTCCAGCTTCTTCAGGTTTATATATATCCATCACCTTACAATATGATTAATTTGTTTTTTGAATAACCTAAGCAATTCTTTTCATTTTATTTTTCTTGAAGCAAATAGAAATTATAGTTAGATAGAAATCATCTAATTATAGTCATTGTAAAGATGTTAATCTGTAGAGATGTCATTTCTTATATCATAGTCACATAAACATGCACTTTTCCTACAATATAACAACTCTAGACTTAAGTCTTACTGCACATCAAATAGTTACTGTTGAAGGAAAAAACTCAAACCATATTAACCAAACTACTTGGGTCAAAGCTTAAATGAACATCACAGGAACCAGCACAGCTTGAAAAAATGACTTCATTCCATACAGTAAAGCTAATGCCTCTGTTTCCATGTCACTATTGTACCAAAATATTTCTAATAGCAAAAGGTCGATTTCTCCATTTTCACTTCAAACAATATCCCTTCCCCGAGACACACTTGGCTCCCAAGAGAAGCACTGTCCGAGTTCAACGTCACTAAATCAATAGGTAGGGACACCATTTAATATCTTCAGAATAATTTTCTGTGGTTGATGACTTTGCAACCTATAAACTATGTTCATCCATGTTTGTCCTTGCAAATTTATTCTAGGAAATGCTAGCTAAAGAAACTCACAAACCCTCAACAAGATTTCACCATAGAAAGCTAATTTGCACCTATTTTAACCACTAACCACAATATGTCTCGCAAAGATCTCTTATTCATCATGAAAATATAGAATCGTTTAAGGTCACTCTCATCCACCAGGAGAAATAAGAAACTGCATAAGAAAGTACAATAGAAAGAAACTGTCTGCATGTCTATTGCTCCAATCAGTTCCTTATCTTCTCATTTTCTCCAATTTTCCCAACCAAAATTTACCAAACAGTTCACAATCAATTTATGCTACGTGTCTTACTGCTTTGTAGTTTAAACCATGGCTTTATGTGCTTTTTAAGTTTTGCTAAGTATTCGACTTTAAATTTGGAGTGTTCAGATAGTTAGGAAACATCGAGAGCTGATTGTAAATTAAGCAAAAAGAATAAATAATAGATACAATAACCAGCTAATTAGCTTATCAACACACCATTTCTTACCACCGAAGGCCAAAAAGAAAACACAGCCTCGACTAATTGGAACTATTGACCTTACTGCTCATTCATTAGCTTAATAAATTAGAGCTTAACAGCCTCACTAGCTTAATTAGAGGTACTTCTATACTGTTCTTCAGGATTTAATATGCGGACACGAGTCTAATCTAACTCATTATCAAAGAAATTAAAACTTCTCCATCCACAAATGTGTCAAATAGATATCTCATCTTTCAACAATTTTTAAAACATGGAAAACATCATACCTATTAAATTATTATAATCCAACTGACAAGATCTCTAATTGACATTTTATCAAATACTAAATAAGCATCTTAATTTGTCCACTAGAATCAAACACCGAAAGTAATACTACAAAAATTAATCAAAGGCACTATAGTAGAATAAATGAATCAGCAGAAAAAACGACTCCTATTGTCACACTCATGAGCCCAAGGAAACCTCCTCATACCATTGATAGCCCCTTCTCCCAGGTTATATTCATAACAAAAATGGAAGACAAAAGATAATCAACAAAAATTAAATCTAAATGAGAATTTGAATAGCAGAAAATTTTGAAGTACTAGAGAGGTAACCCGATAGTGATGACGATGTAGTGATGGTGGTAAGGCAGAGGGTTCCGATCAATAACTAGTTATTTGGGCTTCGCCGATGCTGTAATGCCAGTCTATTCCCTTTTGGTTGTTGATTTTCTTCGTCGTCCAGTGTTGCTAAAGTATCAAAGTAATTTTGAGACGATAAATATTAGAGGAAAGAAGAGGAATATATCAAAAGAAGGACTAGCGGCAGGAGGGTCAAGACAAGTGAGATGGAAATGAAAATTATAGGGTTTGCTGCAGGGACTAATAGAAATAAAGATCCCTCTTTTACTGGCCAATTCTTTTAATTGCCAGCTAAAAGGTACATTTTCTTGGCAAATATATGTTTGCTGCTAACATTTTGGTTTTGAGACTACATTACCAGCAATTACCTAGTAGCCATTAATTAATTATCGGTAAAAGCTATTTTCCTAGTAGTGACTCTACCTTGTGATTTATTTTTTAATTTTTTATTGAGCGGGGGTTCGAACCCGAAATCAAGGGATTTTTAGCGAAGGACAAAAATTATAGATTGCCAATTGAGGGGCAAAAATTAAAGACCAATGCCTTTGAAAGGGAATTGTGGAAATGACCCATAAACTTATGCCCCATGAAAAAATTATTTGCTATGAGAGGCAAAAATTAAAGACCAATCCAAAATTACTACTTAATATAAGAGGGAATGGGCCCTTTTGGTCGTCCTCACAGGGATGAAATTGGAATATTGTAAATAATTTCAATCTGTTACACGTGGCTGCTATAGCAGCAATTGGTTTTAATCTTTGGTCCTTTCCTGAACTAGTGTTCGTACCCGCACGTTCCGCGGAGAATATTAAATATAATACCATATGAAAATGTTACTTGCAAAATACGGTAGTCACAAAGGAACATGATAATTCTGTTCTTTTTATATTCATTGACTTGTTATATATTTTAAAGTCTTTTTGCTCTTCATAATATTATGTACATAATCGACACTCATTTTATGTTCAAATTAATGTTAATTTTTTTTTATCAAGAATGAATATAGCAGAAGACTTGTACTTTGAATTCAATAATTTAGAGGTCGATGCAAGTAAATCAACATTATTCTTACAATCTCCCCATAAATTGTCTAACATGCTTCTTCAAAAACTTTATACTGGTAATGGAAAAGACACATAAACAGAAAGGACAATTAGATATAAAGAGTATAAGATAAAACATTACGAAAAAGTAATTAAACATCAAGTTTGAGCATTCCACTTCACTTTGCATTTCAACATGTACTCAATACATCCGTCTGAGTTTTTATATTTTTCAAAAGATGTATTATGGTGGACGTTTGTTGGCACTATTGGCATGCCACTCAAATTGGTTTGGTGTAACAACCTGTTTTGAGCAAAGAAGTACATCATATTAGGGATATTTCAACTAATCTATTGAAGAAATTCCAAAAAGCTACACTTACAAATGTTCCATTAAGACCAGCGCCTTTGAAGGGCAATCGTGCAAATGACCCATAAACTTATGCCCCATAAAAAAATTATTTGTTATGAGAGGCAAAAATTAAAGACCAACCCAAAATTATTACTTAATATAAGAGGGAATTGGCTCTTTTGGTCGTCCTCACAAGGACGAAATTGGAATATAGCAAATACTTTCAATCTGTTACACGTGGCTGTTGTAGCAGCAATTGATTTTAATTTTTGGTTCTTTTCTGAATAGTGAATAGTGTACTACTCCTGTGTGGGCCCATTGTAATTGGTGTGCATTGTATTTTGTTCAAGGATTTCTTCTTAGCCTTAATGTACATTAGATTTCTTTCTCCGGTACATTTTTTTTTTCTCCGATACAGATTATATGGTGTTTTAAATATTTATATTTAATTCAGAGTAAGTAATTCGTATAAGCAAAAATATATTAATGTTTTTCTTTTTCAGATTTACTCATATTTTAATAAGTGGCTTTTTATCAAAAAATCATATTAAATAAGCACTATTTAATTAAGAGTAATTAAGTGAAAATACATCTTGCATTCTAGGTATGAGTGAATTTCTTAATAAATATGCCCAAATAAAAATCATATAATATAGATCGGAGGGAGTACCTTTTAGATTATTTTCTTCTCATAGATTTTGGTAAATTTAGACTACTTTGTAGCTATATTTTTTCCAACTTAAGCATTTATTAGGTCTTACTTTACATTTATATATATCCCACGTCGTATGTTCCTCTCCATATTCTCTCTCTCTCTCTCTCTCTATTTGTTTTAAACCTCCAAAATCTTACTTGCTTAGTGAGCTCATATGTGCTTAGCTTCGTTCTAGAATTTTTTGAGTAATTTCAATATCCTTTATTGAAATTATTAATGTACTTGAATCATTATTTACCAATATCCTTATAAGTTCATTACGTTAATTTATGTAAAGACTCTAAATTAAGATTATAAATATTAACATAACTTGAAGTTATTGAAAAGTTTACAGTGTTATTTAGATAATTCTTGAAAATGAAATTATGAATTTACTAATAAATGTGAAAATAAAATACATTATTATAACCTTAAATGAATTCAAGATAAACATAAATAAGTTTGAAGTAAACAATTTCATTAACAGTGAGAGTTGAAATGTTAAAGAGTAAAATAAAAATTTCCTTTTATATACCGGAAACATATGTCCGACCCTTTCTAGATCCCGCGCATAGCGGAAGCTTAGTCCACCGAACAACCTTTTTTTTTTTTAATACCGGAAACATATATACTTATTTGAAATTCTAGTTATTATGTGAGATTGTTACTTTATGTGTTTTTGAAGGGTTTATCTTATCTGCCACTAACTTCTTCATGTACCTTATTTAAGTTTTTTCTTTAGAGAACATCAAAATTTGTTATTTAGATAATTCTTGAAAATGAAATTATGAATTTACTAATAAATGTGAAAATAAAATACATTATTATAACCTTAAATGAATTCAAGATAAACATAAATAAGTTTGAAGTAAACAATTTCATTAACAGTGAGAGTTGAAATGTTAAAGAGTAAAATAAAAATTTCCTTTTATATACCGGAAACATATGTCCGACCCTTTCTGGATCCCGCGCATAGCGGAAGCTTAGTCCACCGAACAACCTTTTTTTTTTATACCGGAAACATATATACTTATTTGAAATTCTAGTTATTATGTGAGATTGTTACTTTATGTGTTTTTGAAGGGTTTATCTTATCTGAGACTAACTTCTTCATGTACCTTATTTAAGTTTTTTCTTTAGAGAACATCAAAATCTACCTTTTTATGGGTCTAATAAAAAAATTAATACATAGTATTTGAAATCACTTAGGATATTTTTCATGGATAAGTGCTATTTTAGAAAATATATTTCCGTTCTGGTTTGAACTTTAATTCCTTTACATATACTAGTTATTTTTTATAAGACACTTCGTGGAATTTATATTAAATCTTGTCTATCCGAAATTCATAGAAATACGAAAATATTTCTCAATGTATGATCTTCGCCAAGTTGTTAATTATCATACTTTATCATGTTAGTTTATAGGATATCGAATCATTTGTGTCCCTTTGGAATTTGCTAATTTTCCTACTTTACTTTCTTCCTCGAAAGTAAATTTTTCTCTAAAATTATTTAATTATATGACGTTGACGAAAAAGTTTTAATAATTATAAAAGCTTATCAATAAGATATGGTTAACTTGCAATTACATTGAATTAATTATGCGGTAAAAAACATGACTCCTATTGTACTTATTTAATGAAAATTAGTACTATTTTATATCTTGAATTTTGGGTTTTACCATCTTGTAACTAGTAAAGGGTATAAGTGTTGATGGCCCTCTATTAGATTATCCAACTTGTGCAAATCTCCCAAATATATGTGTTTATATTGGGTTATCCAGTCCAACCCATAGTTATGAGAAAAAGCCCAGAGAAAAGTTTGAGGCCAATTCCAATTTAGAAAAAGGTGGCGGGAGTGTAATGAAATGTGATGGTGGTTGGCTCAAAAATGAAACTGTATGGGTAAGCCATGAATGGCTGTCGTTGTTACAACCAACACTCTCTGTTACCACATCATCTAAGTTTTTAGTTCCTTCTGCTCCATTCTCTTTCTGTACTTTTGTAATGGCTACTCTTCAATCTCTTGCATTTTCGCCTGCACTTTCTCACACTTCACATCATCAGCCTCGCTCTCTTCTTGGTATGTTTCCTTCAACTTCAATGTGCTTATGTACCTTGACTCTCTCCCCCCTTTTTTTTTTAAATGCTGGGGTTCTTTCTTTATTTCTTGGTTTATTAGTATCTCATTAAGTTCTGTAGGGAGATGTACTTTTAGTTTTATTTTATTGATTTATGACTAATTATTTGCGAATAAGGGCGGAGCTAGATGATTAGCTTCACTTTCGGACGAACCCAATAACTTTCTCTTAGACCCTTTATTCTGTATTAGATAATGCATCAAATATGTATAAATATTCAGCTGCGAACCTAGTAACTAAGATGATTTTATGGGGGTTGGTGGCAACTGACAAGTTGAGAACTCATAAACTTCAAATCCTGGCTCCACATTCTTCAAAGAAAGAAAGTTTAATGGTCTTCTTTCTTGGGGTAAGTTACTTGAGCCGAGGGTCTTTCGAAGATAACCTCCCTGCCTTCACAAGGTGGAGGTAAGGTTTACATACACACAACCCTCCCTAGACCCCACTCGTGGGATTACACTACCCTGGATATGCTGTTCTTGTTCTTTCTTGGGGTAATTCGGACTGGAAAATGTAATGCAGCTGAATGTTAAGTAGGAAATTGGGACCATGACACACGACTCTTACAGTGTAGTTGTACTAGTGAGAGTTTTCGACAAAATAAGTGAGGGTTCAATTTTCATTGTTTACGGGTTTCCCTTCCCTGATCTCCCACTATAATAGATATTTTCTTGGAAAAAATATCTAGTAAATTAGGGAACATAGTTAATTGAAATCAATAATAGCTTTTTATGTTTCGGCCCTTCGGGGCATAGCGGTAGCTCAGTGCACCGAGCTGCCCTTTAATGGCTGTTTGTGTTATGTACTGTAGGAATAGCATCAGGGGTGGTTCATCAAAGTTCAGGCTCTTCATTCAATGGCCAGCGTTTGTACATACCTCGTTCACGTTTCACATCCAATATCCAAAACCAGAAAATGACCAGACTAAGTATAATGATGGTTCAGCCAAAAATTCAGTTCATACAAGGAACTGATGAACAGACAATACCAGATGTGAAGTTAACCAAATCAAGGGATGGGACAAATGGTATGGCCATATTCAGGTTCGATCAACCCTCCGTATTTGATTCATCTGGTGAAGTTGGAGATATCACTGGATTCTACATGATTGACGAAGAAGGGGTTCTTACGTCAGTTGATGTAAATGCCAAGTTTGTTAATGGAAAGCCTGCAGGAATTGAAGCTAAGTATATTATGCGGACTCCAAGGGAATGGGACAGGTTCATGAGATTTATGGAGCGGTATGCTAATTCAAATGGCTTGCAGTTTGTTAAAAGTTGAGATTGTATGTTTCTCTTTTGCCTGACCAATTTCCTGAAATTTTTGTCTGTCATATTGGTTTATGAGTAATTTAGTTCAAAAGGTGTAAACTTGAGAAATCTTTTCAGTGCTTGCTGACAAGATAGCTTCACCAATTTACAGTTAGATGTTACTTCTAGTTCCTTTTATAGCTTTCTTTATTCTCTTTCCCTCCTGATATTTGTTCATTTGTGATGGTTCTTTTGGTTTGTTATAGATGGTTCACTTCCAAGTCCCAGTGCAAACTTTGTGCTTTGTCTTATCTATTTATACATATTACTCCCTCTGTTTCAATTTGTTTATCTTAGTATGATTGACCACGGAGTTTAAGAAAGTAAAGAAGACTTTTGAATCTTGTGGTCTTAAACTAAAAATATGTATAATTTACCAAAACACCCTTTAATCTTGTAGTCTTAAACATGCCATGTGGGATGTCGGAATTAAATAGTTGCCAAATTAGAAAAGAGGCATTTCTTTTAAACAGACTAAAAGGGAATGTAAAACAAGTAAATTGAAACGGACGGAGTTATACTTCTGAACATTCAGGAGACAAATCTACTTGGTAAAACATATTGCATTCAAATGGTTATCAATCATTTCTTCTTTATGGAAAGATAAAGTATATCTTTGCCTCTCAGCTGTATCTGCTCTAACATCAAGTTCTAATTTGATGTGAAATTCCTCTAATGGACTAAAACAATGTATATTTGGTTCTACTGTTGTGAGAGTGGTGATAGCCTTTACTTCATTGATGCCCATGTGACTGAAATAGGACTCCTGACTTTCTTGTCTTTGTTTCCTACATTAACCCATGTCAATTGCCCCTCTGCAAAGCTCATCCTTTTAGACCCGATTCTCTTCCTCGATATAAACCAAACTCTATAGCTTAAGCTTTGGTTCGCATGTTTAAATATCAGATGACGTGGTTTGACTCTCACTTTGACTCCCTCAGGTGCCACAACGTCAACTGAGTAAACAGAGTTAGGGTTCCCCACATTTTTCACTCTCCTTTTGATCATCTTTCTAGTCATTCCTGCCCTGAAAATTACCGAAATTGAGGGGTAATTTAGGCTGAAACCACTTTTCTTCTGTAAAATGTCATGGCAACTGACATTCCTATGAGTAATGCTGAAGACTTCAGAATTTCTGTATCCAATAGTGCAAAGGTGAGTGATATATTCATCAACACGGATGTCATATATCAATCCAGGATCGATTGCTCTTCCTGGATTTACCTGTCCAGCTCCAGCTGCAAAAAGATTAGCTGGTGCATCTCCATCCGTGATTGGTTTTCCCAAGTGATCGGTTGTATCTGCAGTTGTCACTAATGCGGATCTGATTGCTGCTGGAGTCCATTTAGGATGAGCTGAATGGAGCAATGCGGCAATTCCACTAACATGAGGACAAGCCATGGAAGTCCCTGACATAACAGTGAAATTTACTCTTCGTGAATCCTCTGGAAGGCCACTAGGGCCTAAATTTTGTGGCCAAGCGGCAATTATGTTTACCCCTGGAGCAATCAAATCGGGTTTGAGAATTGAAGGATCAGTATAACTTGGCCCCCTTGAGGAAAATTGAGCTACTGCAGGTGCTCTTGACTTTCCTATTACTGTTCCTCCAAATATGAATCGAGCTGTTGGCCTTTTTGTCGAGTTGAGGTAGTTTCTTAATTGAACTGATTCATCGAAGCCAATCAACGTTGCAGGAAGGACATGGACATCAACAGAATCTTCCTCCAAATTTATTGCTGTATTTGCTAGGATCATGGCAGCACCACCTGCCTCCTTCACAACCTGGCCTTTTTCTGCCCTTCCGTTAACTCCTCTATCACATACAACCATTTTTCCTTGGACTTGTGCTCGTGAAAGCGATCCTCTCAAGCAAAATTCACTTTCCTTATCCCCACCTTTGACATAAACGATCTCAAGACTTTTTCGAGACCTTGGAACTTGCTTCCCCGGGTACAAGGATTCTCCATACAGGTACTTACCATTGCCTAATTGAACTAATGCTGGAAATCTCCTGTCAAGTGTGCTAGCACCAATAGTGGCGATCCAAGGAGCACCGTTGGCTACTGAACTTTGCATCGGGCCATTATTCCCTGCTGCACATATAACTGAGATTCCATGCTCCATGGCTCGAAAACTGCCAATGGCAATAGTATCATCATAAAGTGGAACGGGGAAGCCACCAAGTGAGAGCGACAATATGTCTACTCCATCTCTAATGGCTACATCCATTGCTGCAAGTATGTCAGAGCTGTAACAACCACTGAACCAGCACACTTTATATATCGCAATGTGGGCCCCGGGGGCCATCCCTCGAGCCTCCCCTGCTCGATTTCCGAGCACACCAGCCATTGGAACTGCAGCTCCTCCAGCAGTGGATGCTGTATGTGTACCATGGCCATGGGAATCCCGTGGTGACACATATTCCTCCACTGCATCTGGTGACCATGTCATTGAGGCCACACGATGTCCTTTGCTGAACAACCTTGCACCAATAAGCTTGTGATTGCAACTAGAAGAATTGAAATCTTGTCCTTCTTGGCAAATACCTCTCCATTTCTGTGGAATAGGAGGCATTCCATGATCATCAAAACTTGGACTTTCTGGCCAAACTCCAGTATCCAACACTCCAATGATCGCCCCTCGACCAAATCCAGACTTTAACCAAGCTCCTTCTCTCGTCGGACTTAGTCCCAAGAACTTGTAGGAATAAGTAGTCTGAATTTCAAGCCTCCTCTCTGCACGTATCGATAACACATCATTGGATTTCCTTAAAAGCTCGAGCTCAGCTTTGTTGAGTCGAGCTGCAAAGCCTTCCATGGCAGAATGGTACGAGTACAAAAGGCGAGAAGACGAGTCTTCTTCTCCAGAGGAAACTGTTTTTGCAAGGAAAGAAAGGTGCCATTGAAGTTTGGAGCTAAAGGGGGGTCTAGTTTCTCCATGTGGGTGCAACTGAACTATGTAGGTTTGCAAATCTTGAGCTTGTATGGAAACAATACATAGTGAAAGACAGAAAAGGGAGATTTTGGTACTGGATTCCATTGAAAGTGTACTGGTTGTTTGGAAAAGAATGCATGTTTGTTGGAAGAATGAATGGGGTATTTGAAGGGGTTGAAGAGAACTCAAAAGTGGGTGTTGGGGACATGTCTGAGAAACTCGTGAAATTTATGAGCTCTTCCTCACGAGTATCATTTGTTCTTGTAAGTGAGAGGAGAGAAGCAGAGAGACCAGATACAGTATTACAAGAGAAGCTGATGTTCTTGCTACGATTTTCACGAGATATTGTGAAATATTTCAAGAAACAATCTCAAAACGATTTCAAGTTTAAGATTATGAGAATGTCCCTTTTATTTAATAGAATCATGATTTGTTACACAAGAAGAGACCAAATGGTTGCATTTATGCTCAGGCGCCATATTTCACCATTTCTGAGTTCCTGCAGTGGAGCATTCAATTGAGTCACGCCACGCTTAGCTCCTTACAATTCACGTAGCTCTCTCTGGTCTCTGCAATGAAATGGCGGCTCTATATTTTGGCCCACAAATAGTAGGATGTTATTATTATTATTTTTTTTGGGCGTGGGTGTGGGTTTTTTTTGTTTGGGCGGGGGGGAATAAAAAAAAACACTTGAAGTGGGATTGGTTTTTATTTTTTTAATTTTTTGGATGAGGGTTGACTTGATAGTACTGTTTAAAAAGAGAATCCATTTAGTCATTTGCACATCTCTTAAAGAAAATCTCTACTAACTCCTAGGTAAAAATAGGTAATTTGACAAAAACAATTCCCAATTAAATAGGTATTGGCTTTGGTCACTTAACCATTAATAAGAGCAAATCTGGAATAATAAGGTTAATTTCTTGATTTGATAAGCGAACACTCTTTTTTAATAAAAAAATAAAGGCTAAGTGAACACTTTTTTTTTTAAATCAGAGGGAGTAATGCAGAAGAGTAATTGAGATCCATTTACCTGGGAGAATGGGGTTAGAGCAGAGTGAATCTTGAGTAGGAAACTAGTGATCTTTACATTTACCTATGTAATTTTAGAATCTTTTTTTAAGCAAGAATATTTAGTGAGACGATTGTAACCGATGGCAAAAATTTGTCCGCACCGGCGATCTTATATGGTGCGTTAATTGAGAAATGAATTTCAGAACATTTGAAATTTACCAACTAGTTAGACTAACAGAATATCGGGTTAAGTTCACAAATAGCCGCCTCTGTTAGGGGTGGTTTTGATTTTTTGGTCCCGCTTAACCATTTTTTTCTAAAAATAGCCTCCGTTTAGAACATTCGCCAGGCAAAGCTTTTACATTTTTTTGCACGGATTGCCCTTCGTTTGGGGTGGTCTTTAAATTTTGCCACTCAAATTTGTGGTCTTTAAATTTTGCCCTTCATATTTGTGGTCTTTAAATTTTGCCCTTTGCTTGGAAAGATGAGCGAATACATGAAATTCTGGGTTCGAACCCCG
Organism: Lycium ferocissimum; assembly: GCF_029784015.1. Classification (NCBI taxonomy): domain Eukaryota; kingdom Viridiplantae; phylum Streptophyta; class Magnoliopsida; order Solanales; family Solanaceae; genus Lycium; species Lycium ferocissimum. Next base: position 16,455,172 of record NC_081342.1, on the reverse strand, counting down.
CTCAAGCATAAAATAAAAAAATAATTTCGCAAGGCAGGACTAGGGGAGTGTATGTCGGATCCAGCATACAATCTTTAAGAAAAAGTTAAAGTTATGCCGGATCCGAGATAACTAAAAGTCTGCCCTCAAGGCAAAAGTCACCCCCTCCGCGGACTTTTAGTTAAACATAACTAAAAGTACGTGGGAGGGGCATATAAAATTTAAACTTTGCCTTATAAGGCAAACTTTTTTTTTGGTTGAAAGTCTATTTTATTCCATCCAAAAAACTTGTACAAAGACAAAGTTCAAGCGACCTTCAATGTACATGGTAAAATTCCTACTCACTAACTTGTATAAGTCAAACTAGGAGCAACTATTACATTAAAAAAACAACAACCGAGTTTTAATCAACTACACTTAGCTAGGGATAGCAATTCATGGCAAAAGAGCTCTCGCCATTTGAAATTGTTCCTGCCTTGAATGTGAATATGTTGTGCAATCTCTCTGCGAGTCTATCGGAAGAAACCGAGTATTTTGAAATGCGAGTAGGTTCCTTTCTCTCCAAACCAATGCCACTAGCATACCAAAAATGCGCAAGTAATGGAGCGTGCCGATTTGTGTCTAGCAATGTGTGAGATCCATGTGATTTCATCTTACCGGCCCCTATTCTTCTAGTGTACCCATACCAACAATGTACCCACAATCCTTTTGTGATGGAGCATTCAAAATAAAGATGGGAAAATATTTCTTGGGTCCGCCTACGAAGATGGGAAAATATTTCCGAAGTCTATCAACGATTGCTTAATCTACCTTGTATTGCCGGCCAAAGTGTGAATTTGTATCCGGGATGGACATTTGGTTGTAGCATAATACTTTTCCATGTAACTTTGGTATATATGCTTGAAAAAATACATATATATGCTTGAGGCAAAGTTTGCCCATAAGGCATAAGTATGCCCCATCGGCATAAGTTTGGTAAATCCTTAACAAGTTTATGCCGATGGGGACATACTTTTAATGGGCAAACTTTTTATCGGGATCCGGCATAAACTTATGAAGGAATTATCAAAGTTATGGGAGCCCGAGCATACTTATGTCAAGTCCGCCCTATAAGGCATAAGTATGCCGGGTCCCGCATAACTTTGCTAATTCCTTCACAATCTATGGATGGGGGCATAGCGAAATTTAAACTTTGCCTTGCGATTTTTTTTTTTTTTTTTTAAAATTTTGGCTGTGGGGGTTCGAACACGAAACCTATGGGATTTAGCGAAGGGCAAAATTTAAAGATTTCAAATATGAAGGGCAAAATTTAAAGACCACCCCAAAAGAAGGGCAATTCTGCGAATTGCCCAAGCTTTTATTGCCCATCAGGCATAAATTGTGGAAGTAAATTAGTTTAATGAGCCTGTTCAATTGACCACAAGTTCTGCTTTATAGGCAAGACCCACAACTTTTGCCCAATGAACAACAGAGCAACGCTTTTTATTGCCCATCATGCATAACTTCTACTCTTCGCCTTTAGTAAGACGGGGAGTTCGGGATATTTGAGGCGGTCAGAATCGATTATTCGACTACAAGTTAATATCGCTTATAGGCAAAAGTTAAAACTTAACATGATGGGCAACAAAACTTCTTCCCAACAAATTTTTTCAAGTTAAGATCATTTTTAAAAATTCAACACAAGCAGCAGAATATCACTCCGAGACTAAATGACAATTTAAGTTAGCAAACCACATAATTTTACACATATGGGTTGGAATGGGTCTAATTTTGCGCACACAAAAAAAAGAATCACTAGATAGAAAAGTGTAAATGGAAGTTCTCGATGTCTTTTTCCTTCTAGAGTAAGTATTAATTTTTTATTAGTATCTTACTATGCAGACGCTAGGAGCGTCAAATGGGTTTATTTGATTTAATCTCTAGTGGAACAAAAATCGTTGAACGTTTTACTGGTCATGATCGGGGACTCATTGAATGATTGTATCAAAATGAGCTGGGCCAACACTGAGGTGAGGAATGGATCATACCCCAATTTGAAGGCAGAACCATTCCTCCATTTGTCTATTTTCATAATGTAACTATACAGTTGTACATTCATATCTTACGTTTAAAACATTTCTTTATTTTACCTTCTCTTTTCTTTTGGGAGTCATACAACTGGAATTGCTACACTTTTTGTGTGTGTGTGTATAAGTTTAACTCAGCTAAACTAGCAAGCTTCAGTGGCAACCGCGTTAGACATGTTTTTACGTAAATCGTGATCTCAATATTGCTCAATATATGGAGTCTGTGGAGACATTGACCGTGACACGCAATTATTTAGAAACAAAAATAGCTACCATCATGAACGGGGTTGGCCAACTAGATCAATGAAGAATCTCTTCAAAATATGCTCTTTGATCAGTGATTTACCGGCCACTAAATCTAGAAATCCCTGCTAAATTTGAATGAATTAAAGCAAGCTGATTAATAAGTTGATGATAGCTCAACTTGCTCAAAGTTTAGTTCTGCCAAGATTAATTAGACCGATTTAAAATAAATAAAGAGTCACAACACAACCCGACTACCTCAGGATTATGTTTTTATTTGTTTGTGCGTCTGTTATAATTTGTTCAATCACCGATAAAAGTATTTTGTTCCAATAAACAGAGTTTGCAACGTACCGAAAGAAAATATATACACATAACAAGCCAAAGAAAAGAAATTTTCTAATACTAAAAGCACTGATAGCCCAAAATTGTACCAGGCTTTTGGATGGTTACGTTTAGTTGCGCCGAATTTTGAGCCACATAATTTTGAGCCACATACAGTCCCAACCCCCGAAGCTTGAATGAAATGGGCGGTGTGAATTTCATGAGCTAAATTTGACAACCTTAAAAACTAAGGACTTCTACAAGACTACCCAGGTTCCAGTGGGTGGGAAAATCACTTTATCTTTATTTATTTATATAAAGCTCAATAAAAAATTACACAATATAATTTTATACATCGTATATCTTCGAGAAAAATAAAATAGTTTAGCCACATTGTTAGGCACGATACATGTGAATTGTATATTCTCATGGTATATTCACTGGATATGTTGTTGTTGTCATGGTATACAACGTACATGCCTGCTAAGTATTTTGTCAATATTTTTCCCTAAATAGGAATGAAGTGTAATATTTTATAAAATAGCTATTTTCGGAATAATTATTATTGCATGGGTACTCCCATTAATTTTTCCTAGAAACTACCTCGTAAGCTACCGAACCAGCAATTGTATTACAGATAGGCAAGACCTCACTCGTGTTTCTTACGTTAGTCATTTTGGTCGTATAAACTGAATATTTTGCTTATGCTACTTTGTGGTAACCATTAGCTGGTTTACAAAGCATATGGCATGTTCACAGCTGCCTTCACTCAACACTTGCAAGTTGCAACTAGTTTTCCTTCTTCGTCTATTTTTTTTTTTTTTTTGGTGCATCGAGTCGAAGAGACAGCTGCTTCTGGACCCACACGCCGAATGTTCTATGTCTTCCTTCGACTATTCGAGGATTCTAATACTTGACCAAATTTGATGACTCTTTCTAACATTCATTTTATATTATTTTATTTATGACCGTCAAGACTAAGCATAGCCTTTGAAACTCGGCGACAATTAGACCTCTTCTCTATCCTTCTCCACTTAAATATCTCGGACGTATGACCTAAATCTCAAATCTGTTCCAACCGAGGCCTAACTAGTTCTACCATTCATCATCATATGTTGAAAGGACGATCAATATAATCAACTTTCAATGCACAAAATTTGAAGGGGAAAAAAAAAAAACTAAAAATAAGAAAGACACTATGGGAACAAATCTTTTTTTTTTTGGGTTAAAAGGGAACAAATCTCAATCTTATGCACTTCTTAACAAGCGCACACCTCGATTACTTCATCAAGTGCATGCTACCTCCCACTAGGAAGTAGCAAAAATACAAGTAACATCAATGTTATGCACTTTCAACATTGCTTCAAGAATAGTAATATCACATATTGCAGCAAAATATAATTCAGTTCACAAAAGATTGATTAACTAATACACAAGTTCTGTTCTTGAGAGATGGACCAACTTTAGAAACAAATGTGTTAGCTTCTCCTCAATACCAACACCTGATCAGGCAGGAAGAAATTTACCTTCTATGTTTAGTCAAGGATAACAAGGTCCAACAACCACTTCCCCCAATGCAGTTAAGTGACAAGAGTATGGCACAAGAATGAGAAGAAATAATACTTATTAGTATAGCAAACTTTTACATGGGCATCATCATAATACCCATTGCTCAGAGCAGACTATTAGGAAAACCAGAACTTCAGCTGCAAGATAGCCAACAAATCTGAGAACTAACTACACAAACTACAAAATTATACACCCAAATTCTTCTCCAAACATTATGTAATATGTGTGCGATATATCTTTACCCCAACGTGATTGGACAAAAGCCAAAATGAAGCTTTTATTTAACCTGGCACTCTGTCGCAACAATTAACAAAAGGAGGCATGACTGAAATAACACAAAATCAAATGACAGAAGTTCCTAACTGAGTAGACATCATTCGGTGATCAAAAGTATTGACATGGATTTTATTGCTAATAAATGACTAATAAATAACATAGAATTGGAAAAGACAACAACCAGATTTATATTAGAAGCAGGATAATGTATATGTTTTTCCTCTGCACAGTGTTCTTAAAATTTCACCAAAACAGGTTTTGATATTGGATGCTAACTTCACGTGTAACTAGTAGTTCTCTCATTCTAAGCTGTGACGATGGTGATAGATGTGTCAAAGTTCACATCATGAGTGTTGTCCCTGTTCATTTTTCCAAGAGTTTTTAGCGGCTTCTGCTGATGAATTATCAGATTCTGCACTTCCATCTTTTGGTTTTTCGAAAAATGGATCCCATTCATGAGCTCCAATCTGAGTTTGCCCTTCATCCAACAATGCATATTTCCAACTAAGCTCCTCAATGAAGTTATCATCTTTACGATCTTCGATGATATCTTTCCTTAGCTTTGTAACTTTCTTTATAATTGCCTCAACTGATACATCAAATGCATCTTTGAGAGTCTCCAGTTTAGAGCGAGGATCGGCATAAATCAGCCTTGGAATCATACTTATAACAGCTTCCCGCATTTCCTTCACCTTCTCAGGAGGAATTTGACTTAACCTTTCCTCTATGCTTATATTCTTCTTACGAACATCATTCTCAGAAATGAAAACAGAGAAGCTTGAGTAGTTTTTTGGAAGATGCCATGTATACTGCGTGTACGCAGAAGCAGGGTGGAAAAAAACCGGTATACAGCCAGCCAACATAGCATCAAAAGCTGACCTCCTCGTATACGAATCACCTTGAGGCTGCAAGCAGAAAAGCGTGCTCTGGAACATCTTCATGATACTGCTAGGAGAATGACACTTACTCTCCCCTGATTGACCACACTTCAATAACTCGCAGACTTTGGAATCCTTGCATTGGTCAATGATTTGCCCCCTGATTGATTTAGGGTTTCCGGGCCGTGGCCCACCAGCAAAACAAAATAGCCACTTCCTCTCCAGCTTCCTCATCCGGTCCTGCCAAATGAACACTTCATCATCCTTTGCTGGATGGAAATATGTCGGATATGGAATGCCGAAATCATTTGCACTCCATGGGCTTGATTCAACCACAAGCATCGACATATTTCTCGCAGCAGGTAATAAAAGAAGCTTGTTGCCCCAATCCGAATCTAACCTCCTAAAGTCCCATGTTATCCTACCAGCCACAAGAAAATGATCTTTTCCGCCCATGATGTTCCACTCTGGCCTCTTTTGAAGCCAATCCAGTAAATCAACCGAAGCAGCATCCCTCATAGATGTATTATAACCCCAAAGATACCTAGCAATATCAAAACCAGCATAAAACGGAACAAAAATCGCAGCAGCCAGAGAGGAATCATTCGTAAGGCACCCGTACTGTTTCATCCGGTTGCCAAAAATGACATCGACAGCAAACTGATTGGTTGCATACCAACCAGTATTAGAGAAAACTCCATCAGCATTCTCCATTTGTGGTCCAAGCCCAGCATTCGCGGTAAACTTACACATATTGGTCCAAGGACTAAGAGTTTTACATTCCTTAAGCATATCTTCATTGAATCTTGGTGGAAGGTCATGCACATAAATGTACCTTCCACCACATGGATCACTTTTATTCTCTACAGTTCTCAATGCTCGCATAAAAGAATAACTCTCAGGATCACGACGACGAGTACTATTATCCCTAATCACAGGCTGAATAACAGGTGGTTGTGCCTTTTTCGCGCGAATTTCAACTTTTGCACTACCAATATTGGCACGATTAATGGGATTGGATTGAGGGGTTATTATTGATTGTGCATTAAGGAAAATTGGATCCAAACTAGGTGAATCTTGAACATGTCTACCCCCAAGAATCACAAAATGAAAATACAACAATAAGAACCAAAACAAACCTGATAATGAAGCTAACAAACATACCCTAGGATGATGATTTTTGCCTAACCCTTTCTCCATTGAATCATCTGAACATTGGGATGTTGGAGACCTGCGCCTCATCACATAAAATTGACAAAATTCTACCTTTTAACCATGTAAAGGTTGAATCTTTACTACAACCTTAAAACCCCAGTACACAAAAAGCCCCCCCCAAAAAAAAAAAAACAGAAAACTTCAAGAATCAATGAAAATAGTGCTAATTTTAGCTACAACCCTAAAACCCAAGTTTAGAAAATCTCAACAATAAACTAAAAATAGTGGTATCTATATTTTTTCCAAGAAAAGAAAAGGGGTTAGTCATAAACTATCAGAGAGAAAAAATCAGTGAATTGCGGAGGGTTTAGCACGTCATCAGATGGAGAAAATCAAGATTGAGGACTTAACTGAATTATGAAGCGAATATATAGGAAAACACAAATATATGTATATTTATAATAGGGAAAATTTTACCTAAAGAAGCAGCAAAATTTAACAAGACAAGAATAATGGAAGGAAATTGATGAAGACCAATTTACAGGTAAAGATGAAAATGAAGCTAGAAAAAAGGTCTTTTGTGGGCATTTAAGTGTTGTAGTCTCGAGGAAAATGATGTGGTAAGACCAATTTAAGTCTCATGTGCGGTTATTTCCTCTGTCGGTGCTACCTAAAAATAATTACTAGGACTAGTAAATTAAAGGTGTTTAACATTCTTTTATCGGTACCTACAAAAATAATAGAGACAATGGTCGACTAAAGTTGAGGTGGGTTTTGTAAATTAATTGGTGTTAGTTTAGATAAAAAAAGTGAACAATTCATAGTTGAGGTGTATTTTGTAAGTTAGTTGGTGTTAATTTAGGTAGGAAAAGTGAAAAATTAATAGTTGAGGTGTGTTTTGCAATCTAGTTGGTGTTAGTTTAGGTAGAAAAAGTGAACAACTCATAGTGGAGGTGTGTTTTGCAAACTAGTTGGTATTAGTTTAGGTAGAAAAAGTGAACAACTTATAGTTCCGATAGTAAATTCAAAAAAATGTAATGCTTGCGGTGTGTTTTTGACCTTTAATCAAAAATAATATTTATACAACTCAAATCCATATTTTCTTATATGCTTGACTAAAGAAATGATTTGGACATCATGTAAGAAGACGTGTTAAAATGTCTAAATAAGAAAGAATATAATTTACTAATCACCAAAATGTCTTAGATGTTTTAGGTTTAAGAAAATAATTTAGATCTGAGAGGTTGTGTCACCATTCTAAAAAGAATTAAACAAAGTTATCGTTCTAATGAATTATAAGCTGTACAATAAGACGATTAATTTAGGTTGGTGATTTAATTACTCATTTTACACGTGGCGTTATATGAATGGTGGTACTGTATGAAATCCGTGGGCCGATTAAATTAAACTGGTCCCAGCTGCGAATTATTATTTCTTAAAGGGGAATTAGGCATTTTGGCATATGATTAACTCTATTATTAACTCAGACATACATCTCAAACAATTATTATTTCTTAAAGGGGAATTAGGCATTTTGGCATATGATTAACTCTGTTATTAACTCAGACATACATCTCAAACAATTATTATTTCTTAAAGGGGAATTAGGCATTTTGGCATATGATTAACTATATTATAAGCTCAGACATACATCTCAAACAATGATTATTTTTCCTGTACTCAATTCCTTGTTTTTTTACCTTATCGGATGTCCCTCAAGGGATTATTTAATTAATTGCTTGTTTAGTGACATGCTTATTAATTAATACTTGGTCAATGTCAAAAGTTGACTGCTTTTGAAGAAAATAAAGTATAAAATATTGTTATTAATCAAGGAATGAAGTATTGAATGCGACTGTAATTAATCAGGTTGAAATGCCTTATTTTGACAATATTTGAAAGCTGATATTTTAACGGGAAAACAACTTAATGCACGTGATGTTACACCAAATTATATAAATTTACTATAATTAAGTAATATCTTATTGAAAATTGCAATTCAAGTTATCAACCAAAGAATATATAGAAGACACATGTCGTATATTTTCCAGCTTAATAACTGTCAAGCAAATCACACTTTCAACTTAATAGTTCACCATGTATCATGTTATCAGGTGCATTCAGGATTTAAAGTTGATGCGTTCGACTTTTAAAATATTAGCACTAAACTAATTGTACTCATAAAATTATGAGTTCAGATACAATATCATTTATTAAATTTTAATAATTTTTGCATGTATATCTATGTTTCGAGTCATGTAAACGCTGCATCTACTAGTCTCCATCGACATGAGTGGCTGATACAGTATGATTTAATGATCAGAAGCGAAGCTAGCATTAGAAGTACGGTTCGGCAGAATTTAATAACTTTGATCAAATCCTATATATTTGCTCAGAAAACTACTGAATATATACATATAATAAGCTTCATAGCTCATAAACTTTAAATCCTAAATTACACTATGTTAATGACCATACAAATAATGGGGTTATGGAGTAATGAAGGAGGGTGGATGTTGTTGTGGACATTGAATTAGCTACGGAGAGCTTTATACACATGGGTGTGTAGTCATGTGGGCCAATTTTCCTTTATGGACGTTAAGAATCACGCACCTACTTGTCATGGGGACATTGAGAAAGACTAGTATAGTGGTCACCTTTCTTCTTTTTATTTATGTTTTGTGGCCTTGTCTTTTCTCAATCTCACGTAACAAGAGGTCGGCCGTTTGCTGGTTAGAGTTATGCAGATATTAATAATGCAGAGATTAGTTATACAAAAATCTATTATATAAGAATTAGTTATGTACGATTAAGTTATTTTATCGTTTATCCTACATAAAATAATTCTGCATAAATTGACTCATAACTTTTACATATTTTATTTATGTGGACTTGTTATTATTGTCTTTGAAATTTATACAACAAAACTAAAAAGCTAGTAAATTTTGTATCTATGTTAATTTTAATACATGAATAACTGTCGTCCTAGCGGCAACCAAACGAACCCTTGATGTATGAATTAAAAAATACTCGTGTTTGCTGCACTACCGACATTAAGCAGACTTTAATACTTAAGATTTTCAGTTTTGTGGCTGTGAAATAGTATTGTCTATTACTAGATCTTTACAATATTGAATTTGATTGAACTACATGTATGAATATGTAATTTTTGAAAAGCAACATGTGCTTTCATGAGCCACTGTTCCTCTCCACACCTAACCCTTGTCTTTTCTTTCCCTCTCTTGTATCGAAATTTTTGGGTTCATGTGATAATATGAGCCACGTATTATTTTCACAAAACACACACATTACACGTACTCCTTCCCCCTCGGAGCAAAGGCCAAGTCTTTTCTAGCTAGTAATTAGTAACTTAGATGATTCCATTACCTATTAGCTCTATTGAAACAACTTCTGTCTTCTGCATGTTTCAAGTTTCAGCACAACGAAAGAGACTGAAACCAGATCCTATTAACCAAAACCACATGGTAACCGAAAAAGCTTTTAGGGTGTGTTTGGTAGAAGAAAATATTTTTTTAATTTTTAATTTTTTTCATGTTTGGTCGGTCAAATTTTTTGGAAAATATTTTATCTAGAAAAACAAATTCCTTAAAAATGAAGAAACTGACTTTCTTAATGGAAGTATTACGAATAAATGCTCTTGAGATAAATTTTTTTTTGCTTCTTTTCCAAACACTAAAAAAAAGTAAGAAACTCACTTGTTTTCCGGAAAAACATTTCTTATGGAGAACATTACCTTCATACCAAATATAGCCTTATTGTAGATTGATTTTCAGTACCACCTAAGAGACCGACAAGTGATGAGTTGGTGAGTTAGCGTAATCTGATATGTATATATCAAATGTGTATATATACAATAAATATATAGCCTGAGTCGGAAAGTAAAAACTTAAATTAAATCCACAAAACCCACCTTAGATCTAGACCCCCCCGACATTCCTCAAACCAGCAAAAGGATGGATCACATGGCTAAACATATGGCATTATAAACAAAAATGCAACAAATGCGACTAGCAACATGGAACAAAATTGTAGATGTGTACCCTTTATCTTCTTGGGCCCCCTTTTGCCCTGTCGAAACCCTCTATGAACTTTCACATCTTTCATGGAAAAGGATACACCTGGATCTCCCATCTTCACCTTGCTACCAACCAGGATGGAGTTGTTGACCCCCTGAATGTTGTTGCTAATGTAGATGTTTATGCAGCAACAATCAGGTGATTCACTGGAACAACCACCACGGCGTGCGATCATTGATGCACCCACATTTCTTCCTTCCAATTTGACATGTTCAAATCCGCTTTCCAGTGACATGAAGAGATTTTTCGCTGAATGGGAGAGGTAGTAAATGTCTCTAATTTGCAGAAGCAAGTGCTCACTCAGACTATTTTATATCAAATTATGAATTGCAAAGTAGTTAACTGCATCTACAAGAAAAGCATATACTCCTTTGGGATAACTTGATTAACACACTATGACTACTTTCTTTCAGGACTCAACCATCCGATGAAAATTGAGACTACAGGCTAAAGGTATAAATTATGTACCTGACGTTCACATATAAACCATTAGTTGCTAAACACATAAGACGCAATAACAAAATACCATTGAAAAAATGGCTGTAAACCAGAAAGACATCATTGGCAATGTCAAGGGGTGAAAAAAATAAGTCCTATAAGCAAATATGGATTAATGTGCATTTTATTCCTTAATTTAGGAGACTTGCACGAAATATTTGAACCAAATAGAAGCACGGTAACATTAAAGTTGGTTAGAAGGAACGGACTGAAATGATCTTTGTTCCCCTGACACTACAATCATGTTCCACTTTTTCTTGGTTGCTACTCGGGTGAAATACAAAAGGGAGAACAGAGAAGTAAACTCTGACAGAAAATACAATGGTCTCGTTGAGACAATGACACAAAAAACACCTAAATTATAGTCAACTCCTTCTCCGGAAAAGGAGTATAGGTCTCAGCATTACACAACATTCATTTGCTGAAAAATTCCCTTCGAATTATTTTTCCTGTTTGTCTGGCTGAACGCGGCTGTACTCCAGAAATCTTGTAAAAGAAGCTGAAATTAACTGGTGACGAAGTATATTGATCAATAAAATGTCTACAACCGACAGCTAAAATATACACTTCTCAGATGAGGAAGGAACTTGTAACATAGGAAATTATGGAAGCAACTACCTGCACCAATCTTTCAAATAAGATCCAAACTGTGTCCATGCTTAACCAAAAAATCATGGATAAGATTCAGGAGACATTCTTTCACTAACTGTTGATCCATAATTTGGTCCACCTTTACGATACTGGATAAGAAATTCAACCGGATATCCCTTCACCTTGTGTGGCGCAAGCCCTAGATCTTCAAAAGTCAAAGCTGCAAAATAACCACAAATTGAAAGTTGAGGATGTGTATGTATGAGACGGCCAACAGAATATCAAACATTAAATAAGACGAGGCAAACCATCTTTTGACACAATGTTGTCCGTGGTAAAGGCTTTAATTGCATCGAGATTAAATATCGTAGGGACAGGCATTGGAGCTGGTACTTTGTTAAGCAAAAAGTCTCGAGGAGATGCAATAGCCTGAAACCAAAATTCAACTCCAAAATGTAAATACGTAAAACAAGTTTCATCTGCGAGGATCCCTATACTATCCTGAACTGTCAGCAATGACAGAACAAGGACACATATAAGTAAATACAGAAGCAAAGGTGTTCCAAAACTTGGTTAGAGAAAATAAATAGCGATGAATAGCTGTTATTGAGCCATAGGGAAACCATCCATATAAACACTTGCCTTAGCAATAGGTAAAGGAACATTCACATAGTGTGGCCATTCACGGATCATATCAAACATGAGTTCTGCCTGTTGCAAAATATGATCAGCAGAACACCATTAAACAATTTAATCTTAAAGGACGAGATACTAAAGAACGGGAGAAGCAGTAAGAAAAGAGGACAAGTGAGCAGACCAAGTCATGCATAGTGTAAATATCTGGGCCACCAAGTTCATAAACTTTTCCCAGGCTGGTGCCATTGTCTTTCAAAGAAGCAACAATTGCAGCAGCAACATCAGCAACGTATACAGGTTGAATTCTGCAAAAGCACTCGTAAAAACATGAGCAGAACAAGCTCCATTAATTTTCAACTAAAATGACAGAATAAATTGTTTAGAGACATACTTTGTTGAACCACCTCCGACTAGAGGGAGAAAACCATATTTCTTTGCGAAGAATGCCCATGGATTCAGAATTCTATCTTCTGTTCCGATCATCACTGCTGGTCGCATTATGGTCGCCTGAAGATGAGTGAGCAGATCAGTAACTTTATCCATAGAACATAATTTATAACACTTGAGATTGTAGTAAGCATATCATAGTTCGAAGAAATCGAACTTAACGAAGCAAAACAAGATATCCCTACAGATTAAGCTTCCAGTTTCTAAGTGGTTTGCTGAACCAAATCTAACCAGAAAAAGTTAATGTAAATGAACATAAAGACATATACCTACTATCACATGGCCCAGTTGCGTATCAGTTATTGCTCAAGGTGTGGGATATACTCGAAACATGTTGGGTTTCAGGCACTGCTAAGGACTTATTGGCAAGGCCGAACTTCAGAAGGAATAGACACAGAAGTAAAGCATGGGAAGTAACTTCTTTAGCACTCTAGTGACAATATGGAAGGAGATAAACAGGAGTTTGTGCAAGGGAGTTGGGCCGTTTTTAACTTTTTGTACCTTTTTATATGAAGCGAATAATTCCATTGATTTAAGAAGAATCCTGTACTGAAGAAGTATACCGAAAAGTAGAGAACTAAACCAAACACCGAATCTTCTATACTAACTGAAACCTAGTGGGTGTAACAAAAAGAAACTACAAGGAAAGAGGCTATTCCTCGTATCCATATAGCCCAACATTTTGTACATATTAGCAGAACAGATTTATTTTCTTTTTCAACTTTTGGAGAACTTACGACATTCCAATGAGTATAGATGATTTTTGTATTGAACCATATAGTTGTATGACCTACCCTTCTGTAGATATCTTGTACACAAACTTTGTTTCATTCTTCTAGTTTACTTCATTCTTTTGTGCTCTATGTGTTGTTCGGACCCTCCCAAAATATTGCCGCACCCGTGCCGGATCCTCCAAAAATGCATAGCTTTTAGAGGATCCGACATACACGCGGTGATTTCAAGTTGGACCAGGGACGGTTCATTCATCTAAAGAAGAAACCTCAATGATTAAGAGCTTGAGGATTACATGCAGCTGCAAGTTCTTCTCAATAATTCCCCTGCACTTGCATAATTTCCAGGTAGCATCTTATGGAAGCACCACCCTAAAGGAACCTTCTCAGTTAAAAGTTGCTACATCACCATCAATTCTTCACTCCAAGGTACGGCTCCATGGCCTTCAAAAACAATCTCAGAGAACTATGCCGCTTTTTTTACGAAGAGAACTATGCCCCTTACAAGGTGAAATGTTCACATGGGTTGCTGCTCATGGCAACTCCCTCAGACTTGATAATCTACAAAAGAGGGACTACCAGTTATGTAACAGGTGCTCTCTTTGTTGAAATGAAGAAGAGGATGTTCACCATCTATTCCTCTATTCCAGGATCTCCTCCAACATCTGGAGTTTCTTTTTAATATCTGGGGCATCCGGTGGTGGCATACTAAGAGCTACCTTAGATTTCTTCCTAGCTTGGCATAAAAAAGGACTGACCAAATCTTCTTCCAAAACATGGAACTCCATTCCCGCAGCTGTATGGTGGGTGATTTGGAAGAAAAAAGATGCCCGAGTTTCTAAAGATAAGGGCAGTGTAGCTGAGCTTAAACTAAATCTTATATCCCTGCTTAGTTTTTGGTGTAATATGGGTACGGAAAATTTGTTAGACGGACACCACAATTGACTTTATTAGTTCCCTACACCACATTTTGTGATGTCCTTGCTTCCTTTTGGATGTATCTGTTAACAGCATTTCCTTTATGTTATTCTTTTTACATCAATAATACATTACTTTGCTAGAATTGCTCAATATTGGTCTTCCTGTACCTTTAATTTACCAAATTAATTACTGTATCATATAACGGTCACTGTACGGTCACTGTTCCGGCCACTGTCAGATCAGGTAACGTCGGCGACCAGGTAACGCCGGCCACTTTTCCGGCCACTACAACACCAGGTAACGCCAGTCACTTTTCCGGCCAGATCTATTTTTTTCTCTCTTCTCTCTTCTTCTTCTTCTTCTCTTCTTCTCCTTTTTTTCCCTTTTTATCTGCTAGTGGCGCTCCCATCGGCGGCCAGAACACCGCAGCTCCGACGCCGGCGAGTTTTTTTGGCGTCATTTTCAGGTCTTTGTGAAAATTACTTCGGCGGTGAACAGTACCACGCCGGTGAACAGTCATTCCGGCCTTGAACAGTGTTTTTCGACGGCGAACAGGTTCGGTTCAACTGGAGTTGGTACCTCCGGTTGCTTGTATCCATTCTTTGCCCATACACCTGTAGTTATATTTTGCTAATTGAAGTCCTTTCAATAATTTATTAGTTCGTACTAGCTTTCGTGGCTTTGGTTATTGATGGTAGACTAGGGTCATGTTCTCGTCCGGGGAGGGGGGCGAGGGTTAGATAGTGGCAGTGGGTTAGAGGACCGTCTTGAAATTTTTGAGAGTAGATTCTTGGAACATTGGGACATTAACGGGGAAGTCCATAGAGCTAGTTAAGATTCTTAAGAAGAGGAAGATTAATATAGCTTGTGTCCAAGAGATCAAATGGGTAGGTCCTAAAGCTAAGGAGGTAGACGGGTATAAGCTTTGGTTCTCTGGTAGGTCGAACTATAGGAATGGGGTAGGCATTTTAGTAGATGGTAAATTAAGGGATCAGGTGGTAGAGGTTAGGAGGGTCACTGATAGGATAATGTCGATTAAGATGGTCGTTGAAGGGCTCGCACAGACATCGTGGAGTGCGTATGCGCGTGAGCGAGGCTTAGGCGAGGAGGGAGAAAGAGGCGGCTTTGGGAGGATTTGGACGAGTTAGTGGGAGGCATACCGCCTTCTGAGAAGCTATTCGTGGGAGGTGATTTCAATGGGCAAATCGGGCCTATTTCGGAGGGTTATGATGATGTGCATGGAGGTTTTGGCTTCGGGAACGAGGGAATGGAGGAGGAGTCGCACTTTGGATTTCGCAGAGCTTTTGGGTTGGTGATTGCCAATTCGAGGTTTCCCAGAAGGAGGAGCGCTTGGTAACCGCCCGTAGTTCGGTGGCTAAGACTCGGATGAACTTTTTACTCGTAGGAAGGATGATAAAGGATGTGCAAAAACCGTAAGGTCATCCGACGACAACCTTACAACCCGACATAAGCTCTTTGGTGATGGATTTGGGGATCAAAATGACGAAGAAGAGGGTAGTGGGTGAGTCGGCTTTAGGATCGGATGGGGGAGTTTGACCATAACTAGTGCCTTGGAGATGGGAGAAATTGCGGTGATGGGGCCTGGGATAGTAGTGGGGATGCGACGATATGTGGGATAGAACGGCTGGTTGCATTGGGTAGTAGCTGAAAGTCTTGGAGGTCTCGACGGTGAGTCGTGGTGTGTTGAGGGGATTAGTGGTGGAATGGAGAAGTGCAAAGGAAGGTGGAAGCTAAGAAGGTGGCGTATGAGAAGTTGATAGAAAGCGAGGATGAGGTAGAGAAGTGGACGAATACGGAACTTTATAAGATGGCGAGGAAGGAGGCGAAGTTGGCGGTTTCGATGCAAAAACGGCGACTTTTGAACGCCTTTATCTTGAACTAGAGGAAAAAAGGCGGGGATAAGAAATTGTTCGAGCTAGCGAGAGAAGAAGAGGGCACGTGATGTGGATCAAGTGAAGTGCGTGGGACGACGTGACAAAGTATTGGTGGAAGAGGCTCGCGTTAGACGGAGATGGCGGTTATATTTCCGCGAACTCTTGAATGAAGAAGAGGACGGGGACGTTGTGTTGGGAGATTTAGAACATACGGGGAGGCGTCGCGATTTTGGGTATTACGGGGTATTAAGGTTGAGGAGGTTAGAGGGTCTTTGTTCGTAGGATGCGCGAGGAAGAGCGATCGGACACGACGAGATTCTGGAGAGTTTTGGAAGATTGCGGGCTCGGCGAGGGTTTGAAGTGGCGACTAGGTTGTTTAATGTCATTTAAGGCAATGATGCCGAAGAATGGAGGTCGGTGTAATGATCCTACATGCAAGAACAGGGCAATATCCGGAGGTTTAAACAACTATAGAGGTATCAGTTGCTAAGCAATACTATGAAAGTGTGGGAAAAGGGTGGTGGAGATGAGGGTGAGGAGGGGCATATCTATTTAGAGAGACACTTTGGTTCGTGGACGCTCGACTACGGCTTAAATCCCGTCTATAAGGATAAGGGTGCGACGATATAGGGAGAGGAAGAGGACACACGCGTGATGCATTCGACCAGAAAGGGCTTACGACAAAGTCCCCGAGGAGATCACATGGAGATGCTCGAGAGGCTAAAGGTGTGCATGGCGTACGTTAGGATAATCGGACACATGTGTGAGGGAGCCAAGACCGGTAAGGACGTAGGAGGAGACTCGAGCACTTTCGGTTGTGATGGGGTTGCGTTGAGATCGGCTCTTAGTCCGTTTTTGTTGCCTTGGTGATGGATGAGCGACGCGAGCGTATTCGCGGATGACATGGTGTATGCTTTTCGCGGATGACATAATCCGATCGACGAGACTCGTATTAGCGGAGTTAACGCTGGGCGGAGGAAATTGGCGACGGACTGCGGAGTCCAAAGGGTTCAAGGCCGAGTAGGACCAAGACGAGTACTTGGAGTGCGAGTTCGGTGAAGCACCTCGAAGAGGGGGTGTGGAAGTGAGGCTTGGTACCCGGGTTATCCGGAAGAAAAGTAATTTCAAGTATCTTGGGTCTATTATGCAAGCGATTGGGAGATTAACGATGATGTCACATGTCGTAGGCGGGTGGATGAAATGTAGGCTCGACCGGAAAGTGCTTTATGTGATAAGAAAAGGTGCCACCACAACTTAAGGGCAAGTTACTACAAAGTGGTGGTTAGACCGACTATGTTGTATGGGGGGGGGCGGAGTGTTGGCGATTAAGATCTCTCACGTTGAAAAGATGAAGTTGCGAGATAAGAATGTTGAGATGGATGTGTGGGCACGCCGGGAGTGACGAGGATTAGGAATGAGGCTATCGGGACAAGGCGGGGAATGGCCTCGGTGGAAGACAAGATGCGGGAAGCGGGGCGAGATGGTTTGGACATGTGAAGATGAGAGACACGGATGCTCCGGTGCGGAGGTGTGAGAGCTTGGCCGTGAATGGTTTTCGAGAGAGAGAGAGAGAGAGAGGTAGGCGAAGAAGTATTGGGGAGAGGTGATTAGACGGGGACATGGCGCGATTCAACTTACCGAGGACATGACCTTAGATAGGAGGGTATGGAGGACTGATTAGGATAGAAGGCTAGTAGATAGTATCGTTTATCCTTTCGTATTAGTAGTCACATTATCGCGATATAAGTTCTTATGCTTTGATTTCTGCTACTATACGTTATCTCCATACTTTGATTATCTTATTTTATCCGTGATAGCCTTACTTCTAAGCTATTTCATCATGGCTTAGTCACTTTCGTTATTTTCATTTCCATATCGCTTTGGATTTTCTTGGCCTTATACGACCTCTTTTATGCTTTATTGAGCCAAGAGTCTTTCGAAATGTACTCGTCCTACCTTGTAGAGTCAGGTTTGCGTACACTCTACCCTCGCCAGACCCCACGGTGTGGGATTTCACCGGGTTGTTGTTGTTGTTGTTGTTGTTGTAATACATTACTTTGCTAATCGATAATAATTCAGATTAGGCCAGACTAGAATTTATTTGGTACGACCTTGTTACACTTCATATCAAATTGGTTCTTAAGAGATCAGGAAAGGAGAAGGATAAATAAAACTTAGCAGGATCATAGGATACTGCATTGCCAGCTTGCCACCCCCTAAACAAGGGATATGACATTTCCCCTTCTTTCTTTCCCTTTTTTTTTTTTTTTTTTTTTTTTTTTGAGAAACGGTAAGTAGACATTTTCCTTTTTTGTCTGATAAGCAAAAGGGGAAATGTTTTTTACCTGCACATATATAATCAGAAAAAAAAATTCTTCCAACTCCTTTTCTGATACAGTGATACTTTTATATATGTGGTGGGAAGACTTCCCAGTATACAACTGGAGCTTCTTCCAAATAATTTTCCTCCTCATTCTCCATTTCCCTTCCTGCTCTGAGATCTACAATTTCTTATCCTTTCCATAATTCAATTAGAATTTTTTTCTGAAATCTTTTTCTTTTGTAATTGTTGTGATCTTAGTTATGCTGCTCATGGAATTCTTTTTCTTTACAGAAATTGCCTTGCAGTTCTGATTTCATTCTATTATTTCATATCATTTACTGCAATTCTGAGTCCTTTCTTTCCCCTGCGCCTCATGGTGTCGAAATGGGAAGTAGGAAGTAACATTAATGATAAGTTTGCTGTACCAGTTCTCAAAAAAAAAATATACATACATTAATGATAAGTTTGCCCTTGGAGCAGAGTATCATAGGCGAAAAAAGTTTGTAGCGAAGAAAAATTAAGACGTGTATACACACATACAGACACAGAACAAAGAAAGATAACTACAAACAGAGACAATAACTATTGGGCCGAAATAATAACTAAATTTCTACTCTTGCCACTCTCAAGAAAAATCCCATTTAAAATTTCTTATTAGATGAAAAGATGTAGTTTGTGATTTTTGGAACTAGTGTTCTAATATACTATTTTCATTATTTAATTCCTTAGAACTAAAAAGTCTATGTTCTTTCAACAATTAATGTGTCAGTCTACTAACTATGTTTGTTGTCTAGGACTGCCTTCCTAAAGACAGGCTTTAACTGAATTAAATGGCCACAACCGAGCCTCTATAACAACACTGCCAGGAAAATACATGCATCTCTTTATTCCTTCCCTCTTTTTTTTTTTTTTTCTGTGTGTGGTGGTGGTGGGTTGGGGGTGGGGGGGGGGGGCTCTAAGAGCATAATTTCAGTATGGAAAGTGCAGGTAACAGATTAATTTAATATGTTTCACCTCAGGAAGTTCGCGTGTAATAGCTTCTTCCCCTGCAGCTTTGGCTCTGAGCATTCTAGATGAGGATGCAGGAGATGCCCCCAAGCAAGAAACTTGAATAAATCTCATGATACCACCGTGCTCTTTGGCAATCTGCCAACATAGGAATTACATATTAGTACAGACAAAATACCGTTCTTAACGACTTCAATGAGTGTCGCAGATCATTATATGCAACAAGAAACATTGCAGACATACGAAGTACATATTCCTGTAGACAAAATAATCGTCACAAACTACTTCAAAAGACAGAGCAGATGAAGGTCAATGTAGCAGATCATTGAATGCAATCAGAATCATACTCAAGTAATTTTCTTGTTTTGTCACTGCCGGTACTTTAAACCATACTATATGTTATGTCTTAACCATTCTTCTTTGATTCAAACTTCAAAGCATCATACTATAGAAACAAAGCTGACAGACAAATAGAATTCCTACACCATTTGATATGAAAATGGAAGCTAAAATATTTCACCACTACCACTGGTTGGTCACAACGGTGGCAAGAGAATGATGCAGACATATAATTCTAAGAGAAGCCCATACTCTCCACTCTCCAGCCCATTTACGGTGCCATGAAAAAACTAGCACACCTTTTAATTTGTACACTAAGGTGTGTAAGATTACAACATATGCTGGGATTTGCAAATGATGATGATATTCAACATTTTTTTAAAATGGTACATTAAAATTATTCTATGGTTTGAACTTGGTAAAGAAGGGGGTGAGACAAAGGACTGGTTAGTTTACTTACAGGTAAAGCATTTAGAGCGCATTTTGGCTTATTTTTGTTATTTTGGCTTAAAAACAAGTGATTAAAAGCACCTAAAATAAGCCAAACTAAACAGGCTCTTAATCTTTCATACTTGTGTTGTTTGGTACAACCAGAAGCAAAGTAAATGTGATTTATTTTAAAGGGGTTAGAAGTTGAAGGGGCTGAAAGGCATATGCAACCCTTACATTTTCTTCTTTTCCTTTGTTTACTTCCTCATCGTACATTGGATATTACTCACGCCTCCTCTACTCTAACCAAAAATATTGCAGGTAAAAGGGTGACAACTTGTAAAGGAACTGAGGTGTGTATGTGCCTTTTGACACAATCTTTGTGCTCTGTTTATAAAATTATAAAGGGTGGCAAATCATTTTCAAAAACCAACCATATCCCATTGAACTGGAATTTTTTTAAAATTAGTTGGTCTGGTCTTGAAAATGAAATGATAAACAAATTTTCTGTATAAATTTCTTACAAATTGTCCTTAGTTTCATTGTTATATAATAAATAATTATGAAAGGATAATACCAAACAATTATCTTCATGAGATGATATAATTATGGAGCATTTATGTTTTTTCTAATAATCGTGGCGTCAAAGCCAGCTTGCACGCACCTCGACTAATTCCACAGGGTACCTGCTACCTCCTTCCAGGTGCTAAGTAACTCTGTCCACCAATGCTTGGACAATTCGGAAGAAAACACCTAGTGGTTTTGCTTTCACCAGGATTTGAACTTGAGACGTCATGGTACACAACCCACTTCATTGACCACTAGGCACGCTTGTACTGGTTGAAAAAATATTATTCTTCACAATTTTAAAATTTTGGCATTACCCTTTTTTTTTTTTTTGAGAAAGGTAATATTTTATATAAATAGTAAAGCTCAAAACCAAAAACCTACTGACCTGTGAACTTTACAAACAAAAGTATAGAGGGATTCTGTTCTAAACAAAAATTCCCAACTTTTCCCCATAAGTTCTGTTTACACCAAAAAAAAAAAAGAAAACGCTAATTAAGGAGTCCAGCTTTTCTCAATTAACGAGTTGCCTTCGATCCCTTATTTTCTTTTAGTGCACCCATAGAGTTCCCAATTGTATAGAGATTGGGTGGAGTTTGTAGAAAATCAGTTTTAGATTCTTTACCTTTTGGTATACCCCTTATATACGGCCAGTTTTTTGGCCATGTCTATGAATGAAAATATGTTTATCTGATTGAAAAAAAAAAAAAAAAAAAAGGCTAAGACAGTACATCCTGATTTTTACTTTAGGTTCTGAATGTTTCCATAGTTGGAGGAATTTATTTTACTCTTTTTTATGGTAACCATCGTGTCCGTGTCAGAGCCAACTTTTGCGCACCTCAGCTAATTCCACGGGGTACCCGCTAACTCTCACCAGCACATGTATTGGGTAACTCTATCCACCAAGACTTAGAGAGATGGGAAGAAATCACCTAGTGTTTTTTGTCTCCGCTAGGATTCGAACCTGAGACCTCATAGTTCTCAACCCACTTCATTGACCACTACGTCACACCCTTGGGTGCGTTTCTTACACAGTTTTTAATTGTCATATTTTGGTTGTACTTATAAAGCGTCTTCCATTATAAAGTAAATCATCTTTATATTCAAAATTATGTTCTTAGTAATTTGGTTAACATATTTCTTTTAGTTTTCTTGGTCCCTAATTTTTTGGCTCAAAAATCACTTCCAAATAAGATGTAATATTATTAGAGAAATATATTTTCTAAAAACTTATAAACCGAATCAACCTTACCAAGACCGCATGTTTTAACACTCTTGGTCTGGTTTTGGTATTAAAATCCAAAACTATTATGATTGATATGGTCTTGGTCTTAGGCACAAAGTGGACATTGGTTTGGTCTTAGACACAAAGTGGACCGCCTGAAATATGCACATCCATAAAGGAGGAAAGCAAAATCAGTTATTTCATCCTCACGGCCAAATCACAATTAATCTTATCATCCCCAGAGTACTTCTATGATTATGTAATCACACACCTCCCTCCCCCCCCCACAACAACCCCCCCACACACAAAATTTAATGTAACTTAATGAAAATTCATGTTCTTGGCTAGGTTGAAAGCTCATTTTCCACAAAGTGCACAAACTAGAGTCAGAAAAGCAGATAGATAAACACATTGTCAGTCTGCACACGCATTCACAAGGAAGTTAGTCTTTTTGAGTCTGTTAGATGCACAATTTCAAAAAAGAGTTGGGGGAGAGAAACATTGTCAACAAACAGAAGAAAAGAGGGCTCTCCAAGTAAAACCGAAGTTCAAGGTAAGACAAACAGCACTGAGAACCACATGTTCTATAAAGAGAAACACATGATACCACCCTCAGAAAACCACGGAATAAATTGTAATAACTTTATGTGTTAATTTTAGATTGTCTTCAAGTATTATAAATCACAAGTTGACACGTGACACGAGGGGTTGCTCAGAGGATAAGCACCCTCCACCTCCAACCCAAAGGTTGTGGGTTCGAGTCACCAAAGGAGAAAAAGGGGAGTTCTTGGGGGGAGGGGTAAGGAAAAAAAAATGGCAAGTTGGACTATATTTTACTTATCAAAAAAAAAAAAAAAAAAAAAAAAGAAACAGATTAACCCAAACAATGCACCGGCTGACATTTTCAGGATTGAGACAAAGCTTACTTCAGTGTATATTCAACTAATGTAAGTACAGCAAAAGGCAATATAACAGCAGACCGTACCATTGCTAGCTGTTCAGCCATATGGTGGTTGACTTCGTCAAAACTGTAATTTCTTGTCTCATATTCCCTTCCTGGAAACCATAAAGTTTTATTGAAATAGTTGCAAAGATATCTTTGTCAACCACTGATCAAAAATTCTAGAAGGCATACCAATGAGATTGATCACAACATTAGCTTTAGCCATCACTGCCTTAACTGAATTTTCATCCCTGGGGTTGTATTTCATAGGAACAATCTAGACAAGATAAACAAAGAGAGGCAGTAACCCCATAAAAATGAGATACGCTTTCATAACTCATGTCTTTTGCTTAAAATAAAGCTCAAAGACATCAGAAAGTAATAATTAAACGATCACCAACCAAAAAAAAAAAAAAAGGTTCGATCAGGGGAGCACAGCTGCTCACATACCTGTCCTAAGTCACCCATTAACTTGAGATGACGAGGAGAATCCTCAGATCCACGGAAAGGAACCAATACTTGACTGCCCATTTTAGCTGAGAGCCAAAAAAGGGAAAACACACACCATTACCTCAAGAACTCTTTAACAGTTTAGTTTAACGTTTCTGTATTGTAAGTAAAGAAAAAGGTGATAGAAAGTTACCAAGCTGTTGCACAAGATAACGTCCAAGAAATCCAGTAGCTCCAAAGACTGTAGCAACGATTCCACTGACAAACAATGGATCCAAAAATATATGAAATCAACAATACATACTTCTAATTGCACAAATCAAAAAGAAACAAAGAAACAGCACACAATAAAAAAAAAATCAAGAAAAGCTACAACTCATCCTGTAGGCATTCACAAAAAAAAGCACCGGAAGCTCCAGAACAACCAATAAGAAAAAAGAACATGAAATCCTGAATCATACACAGTGAGCAAAACAATGACAAAAGTTCAATGGAATCTCACAGTATTAGGAAACGAAAACTATATATCAAATTTAGTGGAACAGTCGAAGATAAAAACAACTAATACCCTACCCTTAATCCCAAACTAGTTAGGGCAACTACATTCTCTATTTGAATTTTTCTCTATTCGGGCCCATTTTATTCCGAAACTCAATAATTTGATTTGACTTCTAAGACAAGGGTTCTCTAAATCTAGAGATCAAATCTTAAACTTATCTCTACACAGACAAATACCCGACCTTAACGTAAATGTACTGATTCGACCAAACCATTATCTCAACGAGATGGTATCATCTATTCACTACTATGAAATAAAATTAAAATAACTACCACCTTACCCTCAAATCCCAAACCAGTTTAGGGCAGCTATATAAATTCTCTATTCCATTTTGCTCTATTTGCACCCATTTTTATTCCAATTCTCAATCATTGGAACTCTCAGACAAGTAGTTCTCTAAATTTGGAGATCAAATCTTAAGCTTATCCCTACACTCGCAAACACCCGAGCTTAATGTAAATGTACCAATTTGACCAAACCATTATCTCAACTAGCTGGTATAAGGGGCGAATTTACATGTAAATTAGAGGGCACATGAATCCATGGTCTCCCAGTAAAACTAGATATTTTACGTACGTATTTTCTAGAATTGATATAATATTAACTACTGGCACCCATACTCCAAAAAGGCTGAATAGTACTCTTGGTTGAATGTCGAGTTATTTACCTAGAAGATTAGGGATCAATTCCCACTTGCTACATTTTATTTTATTTTAAGTGGCCAGAAGCCTAGATTCGCCTTGGTCATCTATACACTACTATGAAATAAGATTAAAAACCCAAAAAAAAAAAAAAAAATGAAAAGTGGAATTTACCTAACGGATGATCTTCCACCAGTTCCCTTGCGAACTAGAGGTCCGGCACCTCCGGTTGCAATGTTAGATGCGAATCGGGTATTAAGATAACCATAATCTGAAATAATAACAGAAATGGCACACAAATCAATAAAAAATAAAACCCTACATCACCGCATCAATGAAAACTTTAGTTGTCCTAATAAGTGTGGAGATAATAGGATTACGTACAGTGATCATCAGAAAGGGGATAGAGAGACTTGAAAGATGAAATTGCAGGTGAATGATTCAATGATTTGTGCCCTAA